>NC_079189.1:17346915-17549415 GCF_029499605.1 Hyla sarda
GTACGTTCACATGGGGGGGGGGGGGGCAAACCTCCAGCTGTTTCAAAACTACAACTCCCAGCATGCACTGACAGACAGTGCGTTGTACTTTTGCAACAGCTGGAGGCACACTGGTTGGAAAACCTTCAGTTAGGTTCTGTTACCTAACTCAGTATTTACCAATCAGTGTGCCTCCAGCTGTTGCACAACTACAACTCCCAGCATGTACTGATCGCCGAAGAGCATGCTGGGGGATGTAGTTATGCTACAGCTGGAGGTACACAACTACAACTTCCAGCATGCCGAGACAGCTGATTAATTTTCTCCTTGCCTGGCTTGTCAGTTAGTGCAGTCAGCCTTATTTTGGTATGGAAATAGGAAGAAGATCCCGGCACTCACTTCTTTCTGCTCATGTGAAAGTATTTATTCACACAAGTGTATATACAGCATACAGCATGTGGACGCGTTTCGGCCAAAGCCTTACTCAGACTAACATGTCAGTCTGAGTAAGGCTTTGGCCCAAACGCGTCGACATGCTGTATGCTGTATATATACTTGTATGAATAAATACTTTCACTGAGCAGAAAGAAGTGAGTGCCGGGATCTTCTTCCTATTTCCATATCATCTACAATCCGCGTGCACCACGAGGAGCGAGTGCCGACCTACACCTGTTACTTGTTAGCCTTATTTTGGTAGGTTGTGCCAAATTCTTTTCACTTTCTAATAATGGATTGTATGGTTCTCTGCCTGGGATATTTTTTTTAACCTGCCTTGTACTTCTCCACAGCTTTATCTCAGACCTGTTTGGCGAGCTCCTTGGTTTTCATGCAGCTGTTTCTTCTGTAATTCACTCATAGGCAGTCACAGAACAGATGTATTTGTACAAAGATTACATTTCAGACAAGTGGACCCTATTTACTAATAATGTGACTAGTGAAGGTAATTGATTGCACCAGATCTTTGTTAGGGGTTTCACAGTAAAGGTGAAGAATGCATAGGCACTCAACACAGCTTTTTATTTGTAAGTCATTTAGACATTCCATGGAATATTTCCTCCCCTCCACTTCCAAATGATGGACTATTTTGAATCTGTGGTTCTACATAGAGTGTATTTGTTTGCCTTTTTATGACTATTTTGCCCAGTATCTTTAATTCTGCTGTATGTTACTACTCTTTAATCATCTTTTCCATTGAGGTTTACTAATCCTAATAAAGAAGGTAAATGAAGAATGGATAAGCCGCACTCACCAGCTTGAAGGTGCAAACAGTGCTGTTTCTTTATTTTAAAGGGGTACTCCGGTGGAAACCTTTTTTTTTTTTTTTTTTATCAACTGGTGCCAGAAAGTTAAACAGATTTGTAAATAATTTCTATTAAAAAAAATCTTAATCCATCCAGTACTTTTTATTAATCCTTCCAGTCCTTTTTAGGGGCTGTATACTACAGAGGAAATGCTTATCTTTTTGGATTTCTCTTCTGTCACACCCACAGTGCTCTCTGCTGACATCTCTGTCCATTTTAGGAACTGTCCAGATTAGCATATGTTTGCTATGGGGATTTTCCCCTGCTCTGGACAGTTCCTAAAATGGACAACAGAGGTCAGCAGAGAGCACTGTGGTCGTGACATCAGAGAAATCTAAAAAGATAAGCATTTCCTCTGTAGTATATAGCCCCTAAAAAGTACTGGAAGGATTAAGAATTTGTAATAGGATGGGAGTACCCCATTAAAGGTGCATCAATTCACATTGAATAGCAGGACAGTTATCAAGATCCTTAGCATGGAAAACAGGTGACAGCTGTTGCACGCGCGCAACAGCTGTCACTTGTTTTCCATGCTAAGGATCTTGTGAACTGTCCTGCTATTCGATGTTAATTGATGCACCTTTAAAATAAAGAAACAGCACTGTTTGCACCTTCAAGCTGTTGAGTGCGGCCCATCCTTTCTTCATTTACATTTCTATTGGATGTCTGCCTTTTCCTGGGTTTGGCGCACCGCAGCAGGTGCGTGAAAAGTGAACCACAGTCCCCGGTTAGTTTCACTGCTCTGGGCTGACTCACGACCTGAGTGGAGCAATATTAGGGGGGTTGGAGTGCCGACTTCTATTTCTTCCTGTATAACTTATAAAGAAGGTGTTGGCTATACACCTGGACAAACCCCAGGGCCACCCCAGGTCTGGCCATAAAGTTGTGGTAGCTTGGGGGGTGTAGGGTTAAACAGGGGTGTTGCAATGAAGTGTTGGTGGACAAAGATTTAACTCTTGATTGTCGTGATGCCAGGGTGAGGGCTTTCTCAAGCTATATATGTCCTACCTCCACCTGTCCCAAGAGCGATAGGGAGGAAGAAAGGACTGTCCACAGCTGGAATTGTAGTAAACTTGAAATAACTTTACTGCAGATTTTATGCAGGATGCAAGTAACAACAGTCTTTACAAGAGGACCAGGATTTAGGCTCCTCACAGGTTGGCTGGGACCTTGTACGGAATAAGCTTTGAATCCTTGCTTTACGCTGTTCCACTGAATTTAGGGGTATGTTTAGGTTCAGTAGTCACATAGGATTTGTTGGATTAACTCATGGTTTAGCATTTGGCTGAAGTGGAAGGCTTCAGGCCTAGCTTGTCTTGTCACTGTAATAACAGATCTGCTCAGTCTGGTAGTCCGGAACTAAGAGTGCGATTATTGGATACAGCGCCCTTATATACAGAAGGGGCAGGATCAAAGCTTATTGGTTCCCCAAACCTGTCAGTCCTAGTACAAAGCATTATGGTACATCACATGACCTATCACATGACCCAAAGGTCCTTAACGTCAGAATACCAGAATAATTAAATATCACATGACCTAAGGTCCTGTACATTAGTTATACTAAAATAAAATACAGTGGTCCCTCAACATACGATGGTAATCCGTTCCAAATGAACCATCGTTTGTTGAAACCATCGTATGTTGAGGGATCCATGCAATGAAAAGAATAGGAAGTTGTACTCACCTGTCCCCGCCACTCTGGACCATCACCGCTGCCCTGGATGTCGCCCTCCATCGCTGTCTCCGCGTCCCCGTGGTGTCCCAGACGCTCCGGACGTCTCTGCTTCCCCGGGATCGTCGCTCTCTGTTGCCGCCATGACGTCAATACGCACGCCGCTCCTATTGGATGACGGGACGGCGTGCGCGGCGACGTGATGATGACGATGGAGAGCGACGGCGATGCAGGGGATCCTGAAGAGGACACTCCGGAGCCCCGAGGACAGGCAAGAGACCATCACTGGAGCACACAGGGCACCGCAAACGGCTATGCGGTGGCAGCTGAAGCAGTCTGCGCTGCCGGATAGCCGTTTATGCGATGGCCCTGACATACAAAAGCATTGTATGTTGATGCTGCCTTCAACATGCCATGGCATCTGAGAGGCCATTGTATCTTGAAATGATCGTATGTCGGGGCCATCGTAGGTCGGGGGGTCACTGTATATTAAATATATACAGTTTTAATGACATTAGGAGGCGATTAGAGGTTAAACCACTAAGAGAGCCCTATCAGCACGGAGGCACTCTGACTATGGGGACCCACGACTAAGGTATGGGGCCAGGTCCAGTACCGGGACACCACAAAGTCATCATCCAGAATTCATACAAGTGACATAACAATACAAGACCCTTGCCTCTTTACAGTGTAGACCTCCTGAAACTTCCAGACCTCCAGCTCTGGGTAGTGGATGGGGGCGATGCCATAATTCAGGGCTTATTTCAATGTTTAGGCTAAAACAAAAAGTGTAATATCTCCTCCATCCATATTTCCAGCTGTTGCTCATTATCTTGGCTCCTGCAAATGAAGCAATAGAAGATTTAATATTACAGAAATCCTTGTGTCTCGGAGTGCTTTATCCTCTCTAGGACGCATGGTGGGGCGGCCAAGGTTCTCACCATGAAGAAAAAAACTGACAGAAAAAGTATAATTAATAGCAGAACAAAGAGAAGTGAAGGTTGTGTCCTAGACTCACGAGCATTTTGGGATCATTATGTAGAGATACTCGTAAGTAAAGTGTTGTAAATTTTCATGGTGTCCTCCAGAATTACCTGAAATGATGACGCTCAAACTATAGAAGCTTTTTTTGGAGTTATATGAACATAAAAATCAGGTCCTGGACCACCTTCTGCAGCCAAAATGGCTTCATGGTAGATATTCCACGATCTATCTTCTATATGTTCCTCAGGGTCAACCTAATGTTTTCACCAACACCAACCAGACCTGTTGCCCTCTATGAGTCTAGACCAAATAGAAATGGTGCTTAGGCTATGACTGAGCCTTGGAAGGTATTGAGAACTGTCTATGGGTTAATTTCTTTGCGTTCCTTTGAGTTTCATTTAAGTCCTACAATTTGAAAAGTTGTTTCTCAGTTATGTTCCAATAATACAAGAATTTAGGTGCACTACTGTGGTAGATGTATACAATGACATTGGCTATCCCTCAACACTGATGTTAAAATTGAGACATTAACCAGTATATCCTTGTATGAAGGACATACCAGAGCCCGCACACCAACCCCAAGGTGGGTGGGGCTTATAGATTGCTTCCCTCCTCCCATTGTATGTGTGCTCAGTCACGCTGGAGGGTACCTGGGAGGAGGCTGTGAGTCGGCCTAATGCTGTCGTAATTGCCCACTGGCCCCTGTTTTGCTTATCACGCACATGTAGGTTTAGTGCTAGGTCCTGCGCCACTTGAGAAACCGTGGCGTTGGTGTGCGGGCTCTGGTATGTCCTTCATATAAGGATACACTGGCGAATGTCTCAATTTTAACATCAGTGTTGAGGGATAGCCAATGTCATTGTATACATCTTCCACAGCAGTGCACCTACATTCCTGTATTATTCTAATTGTTACACATCCACACCGTCTATCTGGTGTAGGATTCTATTGTGGCACTTGTAGTCCGCTGCAGGCATCCTCCATTGTATGCATTTTTATGCTGGGGATCGCCCCTAGCAACGGACTACAAGGGCAGGATCTGCTCCCCCAGTATAAATGCACAACCGCATTTAGGGTTGAGCACCTCCAGCCATTTAAGACCATTTTTGTTGTTGTTTAAATCAGTTATGTTCCACCCAGTTCCACCCGGTTTGACTCTTGACTTTGCATTCGTGTCCTCCTGCCCTTACCATGTGCCTGGCCAAGTTCACGACCACTGACCTAAGCCTCACATCACTATATTTCTGTCTCTAATCCCAATATAGCACAACAAATCTTCAGCCTTTGTGACTTTTGCTAAAGGTTATTATTCCACAAGTAACACCTCTCCTTGGTCTAGTCTATGCCAAAAGTCAATTTGTTGTAACCCTTGACGGTAAACCCGTCTATAGACTAAGCCCTTCCTTGTTCTCTCGTTGGGATGACCAGGCTGGAGATGTTACCATTACGAAGAGCTGAAGATGCCTTCATTACACTATCAATTTGAACTAAAATAAGGTAATTATTGGAATTGCTGGATTATATTAGAATTGGTGGAACAGCCCCTTAAAATAGTGCAATTCTTTATATTTTAGGGTGCATGGTTGTTGTCTTTTAAAATTATACAGATGAGGTACAGCCCACAATCACCATTAGGTAAACTACAATTTGCAGTGTGCAACCTAATGTTATGTAATAGACTGAAAAAAACACAAAAGCCTCAATTGTGCCCAGTAAGGAGGTGGTAAACCGTGTAGAAAAGCCAGTGGGTAATATTCCTTCATTGTAATTCAAATAACATTAGAATGCTACACTTAACCAGTATGCTTGAAAGGGACAGAGTAGTCTGTACTATATGTGAATAAATGCAGGCTGTAGAAGAGAAACTGAGCAAAATTTGTATTAAAGAGCTAAAGGCAAAATGAGTATAATAGCAAAAATTTAAAAAAAGCATTCATAGGTGTGTATATCCTTTAAAGGGTACCTCTCATCAAAAAACTTTTCATATATTATAGATTAATGTATGCAGAATAACTTCACAATTGCATGTTATTAAAAAATATGCTTCTTTCTATTTAATTTTCCACTTTTAAGAAATGACCACTAGGGGTCTCCCTACCAGTCCTGGCAGCAAGCATTTCAGACTCATGCTGGAGTCCTATACACTACGAGCTGCCAGTCTGCTTTGTTCACAAAAGAGAACACTCAGAGCTGCCAGCCTGCTTTGTTCACAGCCTGTTTGGCTGTGAACAAAGCAGGCTGGCAGCTCTGAGTGTTTAGGACTCCAGCATGAGTCAGAAATGCTTGCTGACAGGACTGATCGGGAAAAATACAATAGAAAGAAGCATATTTTTCATTAACATGCTATTGGAAAGTTATTCAACATTCATTAATCTAAAATATATCAAACGTTTATTTGATGAGAGGTACCCTTTAAATAAGCAACAAACCTAATGAAGGTTATATTGAATGAGGAATCTCTAGACTTCACCAAGTGAATGGCATTTGCAAACATAAAGAACTGTTTATTATATTTATTTTATTGGATTTATGTTTTTATTTAGTTATTTGGCATTTTTAAAAGACACAGGTCTGTAGCAATAGCACACCTAGTCTTTCTTTGCAATCAAGCCCTGGAGAATGGTAATTTCTCCGGAATGCTCTTGTAGATCTTAAAGGAGATCCTAAGGATAGGGTATAAGTTTCAGATCGCGGGGGGTCCGACCGCTGGGGCCCCTGCGATCTCCTGTACGGGGCCCCGACAACCCGCGAAAGGGGGCGTGTTGACCACTGCACGAGGCGGCAGCTGACACGCAATCTCCGACTCTGTTATAGCGATGTATTGAGAGGGCGTGTTGGCTGCCACTTCGTGCAGTGGTCGACAAGAGATCGCACAGGGGGTCCAACAGCTGGGGCGCAGTACATGAGATCGCAGGGGTCCCCAGTTGTCGGACCCCCCGTGATCTGAAACTTATCCCCTACTCCTTTAACAAGCAGGCATAAATTGTAGTAGGATACCCAGCAAAATCGTTGGAAAAGAGAGCCTAGAACTGATGCTGGGGCAGCACTTACCCTCATGGTACAAAAAAAAATGCATTAAAACTGCACAGTGTGAACTGACACCAACCCACTTGTGAGTCTAATGAATTCACCTCGGTGATCTCCAGAACCAGCAGCCTTTAAACATGACCAGCTGGAATAAACTGACACACTGTAACAAACCTCCTCCTCATGTAATCTCCTTACTACTGGGGGGACACACTATAACAAACCTCCTCCTCATGTAATCACCTTACTACTGGGGTGACACACTGTAACAAACCTCCTCCTCATGTAATCACCTTACTACTGGGGTGACACACTGTAACAAACCTCCTCCTCATGTAATCACCTTACTACTAGGGTGACACACTGTAACAAACCCCCTCCTCATGTAATCACCCCACTACTGGGGTGACACACTGTAACAAACCTCTTCCTCATGTAATCTCCTTACTACTGGGGTGACACACTGTAACAAACCTCCTCCTCATGTAATTACCTTACTACTGGGGTGACACACTGTAACAAACCTCCTCCTCATGTAATCTCCTTACTACTGGGGTGACACACTGTAACAAACCTTCTCCCCATGTAATCTCCTTACTACTGGGGTGACACACTGTAACAAACCTCCTCCTCATTTAATCTCCTTACTACTGGGGTGACACACTGTAACAAACCTCCTCCTCATGTAATCACCTTATTACTGGGGTGACACACTGTAACAAACCTCCTCCTCATGTAATCTCCTTACTGCTGGGGTGACACACTGTAACAAACCTCCTCCTCATGTAATCTCCTTACTACTGGGGTGACACACTGTAACAAACCTCCTCCTCATGTAATCACCTTACTACTGGGGTGACACACTGTAACAAACCTCCTCCTCATGTAATCACCTTACTAATGGGGTGACACACTGTAACAAACCTCCTCCTCATGTAATCACCTTACTAATGGGGTGACAGTTGGTGAGGGCGATATTTGAATGTGCGGTGGCATTTGGGGACTGCAGGGTGGGGCAGTGTCTGTCTGGGGCATTAGTCACCACCCCCTGCATTGGCCAGGTAAAAAGCAGTGATGAGGACCGGGGGAGGGGGGTGTATGTCAGAGGAGCGCACGCAGCACCTCGCTCCTCCAGCATGGTGAGGAGGGGGGATTGTGTCAGTTATTGGCGCGCATGCAGCTCCTCCAGTAGGACATGGGGGGCGGTTGTCATTAGAGCGCAAGCAGCGCTTCTCAAGTGTGATGAGGACGGGTGGGGGAAGTGTGGTCTCGGGATCTCTATAAGTGGAGCGCAAGCAGCACTCCCAGTATTAAGAGGAGGGGCGGTTTGCTGGGTAGCGGAGCTCTGCCTGCCGCGCTCCACCAGTATGATCAGGATCAGGTCAGTGGGTGGGCTGGGGGAGTGGGGCTAGAGATGGGGGGCACAATCTGGGCTGCCCTGAGAGCCAGAGCTGTGTTCCCTTGGAGAGGCTGCTCTGGGCGGCTGCCTGTTTTGCCTATAGGCCGAACCGGCCCTGATAGGATCAGGATATAGAGTAGTTATACATCTTCCCTCCGCTCTTTCTCTATACTGCTGCTTTTATTTCTAAGGGATCAGGATATATAGTAGTTATAAATCTTCCCTCAAGCTCTATCCTTATACTGCTGCTGCTATCTCTATAGGATCAGGATGTATAGTAGTTATACACCTCCCCTCCAGCTCTATCTGTATACTGCTGCTGGTTTCTCTGAGATCAGGATATATACTAGTCATACACCTCCCCTCCAGCTCTATCTGTATACTGCTGCTGATTTCTCTGAGATCAGGATCTATAGTAGTTATAGACCTCCTCTCCAGCTCTATCTGTATACTGCTGCTGGTTTCTCTCAGATCAGGATATATAGTAGTTATAGACCTCCTCTCCAGCTCTATCTGTATACTGCTGCTGATTTCTCTGAGATCAGGATATATAGTAGTTATAGACCTCCCCTCCAGCTCTATCTGTATACTGCTGCTGCTATCTCTATGACATCAGGATATATAGTAGTGATACACCTCCCCTCCAGCTCTATCTGTATACTGCTGCTATCTCTGTGGGATCAGGATATATAGTATACACCTCCCCTCCAGCTCTATCTGTATACTGCTGCTGCTATCTCTATAGGATCATGATATATAGTAGTTATACTCCTCCCCTCCAGCTCTATCTGTATACTGCTGCTGCTATCTCTATGGGATCAGGATATATAGTAGTTATACACCTCTACTCCAGGTCTATCTGTATACTGCTGCTGCTATCTCTATAGGACCAGGATATATAGTAGTGATAAACCTCCCCTCCAGCACTATCTGTATACTGCTGCTATCTCTGTGGGATCAGGATATTTAGTATACACCTCCCCTCCAGCTCTATCTTTATACTGCTGCTGCTATCTCTATAGGATCATGATATATAGTAGTTATACTCTTCCCCTCCAGCTCTATCTGTATACTGCTGCTGCTATCTCTATGGGATCAGGATATATAGTAGTTATAGACCTCCTCTCCAGCTCTATGTGTATACTGCTGCTGGTTTGTCTGAGATCAGGATATATAGTAGTTATACACCTCCCCTCCAGCTCTATCTGTATACTGCTGCTGGTTTCTCTGAGATCAGGATATATAGTAGTTATACACCTCCCCTCCAGCTCTATCTGTATACTGCTGCTGGTTTCTCTGAGATCAGGATATATACTAGTCATACACCTCCCATCCAGCTCTATCTGTATACTGCTGCTGGTTTCTTTGAGAT
The DNA here is from genome assembly GCF_029499605.1 of Hyla sarda. Classification (NCBI taxonomy): domain Eukaryota; kingdom Metazoa; phylum Chordata; class Amphibia; order Anura; family Hylidae; genus Hyla; species Hyla sarda. The sequence continues at coordinate 17,356,650 of NC_079189.1, forward strand.
CAGGATATATACTAGTTATACACCTCCCCTCCAGCTCTATCTGTATACTGCTGCTGGTTTCTCTGAGATCAGGATATATAGTAGTTATACACCTCCCCTCCAGCTCTATCTGTATACTGCTGCTGGTTTCTCGGAGATCAGGATATATAGTAGTTATACACCTCCCCTCCAGCTCTATCTGTATACTGCTGCTGGTTTCTCTGAGATCAGGATATATAGTAGTTATACACCTCCCCTCCAGCTCTATCTGTATACTGCTGCTGGTTTCTCTGAGATCAAGATATATAGTAGTTATACACCACCCCTCCAGCTCTATCTGTATACTGCTGCTGGTTTCTCTGAGATCAGGCTATATACTAGTTATACACCTCCCTTCCAGCTCTATCTGTATACTGCTGCTGGTTTCTCTGAGATCAGGATATGTAGTAGTTACACACCTCCCCTCCAGCTCTATCTGTATACTGCTGCTGGTTTCTCTGAGATCAGGATATATAGTAGTTATAGACCTCCTCTCCAGCTCTATCTGTATACTGCTGCTGGTTTCTCTGAGATCAGGATATATAGTAGTTATACACCTCCCCTCCAGCTCTATCTGTATACTGCTGCTGGTTTCTCTGAGATCAGGATATGTAGTAGTTACACACCTCCCCTCCAGCTCTATCTGTATACTGCTGCTGGTTTCTCTGAGATCAGGATATGTAGTAGTTACACACCTCCCCTCCAGCTCTATCTGTATACTGCTGCTGGTTTCTCTGAGATCAGGATATATAGTAGTTACACACCTCACCTCCAGGTCTATCTGTATACTGCTGCTGGTTTCTCTGAGATCAGGATATATAGTAGTTACACACCTCCCCTCCAGCTCTATCTGTATACTGCTGCTGGTTTCTCTGAGATCAGGATATATACTAGTTATACACCTCCCCTCCAGCTCTATCTGTATACTGCTGCTGGTTTCTCTGAGATCAAGATGTATAGTAGTTATAGACCTCCCCTCCAGCTCTATCTGTATACTGCTGCTGGTTTCTCTGAGATCAGGATATGTAGTAGTTATACACCACCCCTCCAGCTCTATCTGTATACTGCTGCTGGTTTCTCTGAGATCAGGATATATACTAGTTATACACCTCCCTTCCAGCTCTATCTGTATACTGCTGCTGGTTTCTCTGAGATCAGGATATATAGTAGTTACACACCTCCCCTCCAGCTCTATCTGTATACTGCTGCTGGTTTCTCTGAGATCAGGATATATAGTAGTTACACACCTCCCCTCCAGCTCTATCTGTATACTGCTGCTGGTTTCTCTGAGATCAGGATATGTAGTAGTTACACACCTCCCCTCCAGCTCTATCTGTATACTGCTGCTGGTTTCTCTGAGATCAGGATATGTAGTAGTTACACACCTCCCCTCCAGCTCTATCTGTATACTGCTGCTGGTTTCTCTGAGATCAGGATATATAGTAGTTATCCCTGTCTCTCACAATGCTTAGAAAAAAAAATGGTTGAACTGCAACACCTAGAACCTTTTGTCCTCTTAAATGAGTGCACAGTAATAATTCTGGATCATTGAAGCCACAATCAGCCTCTCAGATGCTTAATTAACCCCGTTCCTCTGGCTACCTACATTTCAGCATCCCCCCCTCCTCACATCGTACCCACCTCACAAGCTTAGAATATTCCAGTCGTCAGGAGATTAGAATGAATGAGGGCATTTTCCTTGGCCTCCAGCATTTTAATAAAGCAGGGTAGGGTTACCGTACGACCTGCCCTCTGAAGGTCTGGGGACCTCGATGAGGATTTAATGGCCACCAGGAAAACAGAGCCTCTAATATTGTAATCTGGCCTTGGGTCTGGGCCGTCATCTTAATTCCCAATTATCATTTGGGTTTCTATGTATTCCTTCATGGCGTTGTTTAATGAGGAAATACCATCGCCATTAATGCAATAATAACATCATTAGTATCAATGGGCTGCTCCATCAATATGTCATAACCTTTCGAGACCACAGAAGTTCTACAAGATGTTCAAACATCTGGGAAGCTATTTTATTCCCCCCGGGAAGGAAATTTTACATAAATTAGGAAAGTCTCAAAGCTCTGTGTTGTCTAAGTTGTTGCTGTAACCACAATAAACATGTTTAATATTCAGGAAAAATCAGCCATTCTTAAGAGGTCTGGCGGGAAATTACAATGCAAGGGCTTGTCTGTGTAACCGGCATCATATGTTCCTTCTGTGACGGGGTCAGGGGAGAGACAGCATTTACATGAACTCGTTTTCCTTCAAGGCATCCCCCCCCCCCCCCCTTTTCTTTTTTTTATGCCATTTTAGGTTTGGAAGCTAATATAAAATAGGTATAGATCAGTTGTATAAGTGAATGTAAGAAACATTGTAATATATCTTATTAGACAAAAATGCTTCTTTCTCCTGTTATCAAGCTTCTTTCCTCTCCCACCATCTCCTGTGAGACTCTATTCCAAAATCAGCTCAACTTTGTCCTGTGTCTGCAAGACAAGCCAATATGGAATAGGAGGAGGGAGCTCTGCACACCCGCTCTGGGGGAACTGTAAATTATAGATGAAGCCTGCAGAGCGGAAATCTGCTAAGCAATACCATATACAACTAAATAAAATAGCCAGAAATCGTGCTGCTTCTTATGTAGACACACAGGAGAGCTCATCCTGAAAAGTCACTTAAAGGCGTTATCCAGGAAAAAACTTATATATATATATATATATATATATATATATATATATATATATATATATATATATATATATCTGAACTGGCTCCAGAAAGTTAAAAAGATTTGTAAATTACTTCTATTAAAAAATCTTAATCCTTTCAGTATTTATGAGCTTCTGAAGTTGAGTTGTTCTTTTCTGTCTGAGTGCTCTCTGATGACACGTGTCTCGGGAACCGCCCAGTTTAGGAGAGGTTTGCTATGGGGATTTTCTTTTAAACTGGGCGGTTCCCGAGACACGTGTCATTAGAGAGCACTTAGACAGAAAAGATCAACTCAACTTCAGAAGCTCATAAGTACTGAAAGGATTAAGATTTTTATTATAGAAGTAATTTACAAATCTGTTTAACTTTCTGGAGCTAGTTGATATATATATATATATATTTATAAAAAAAAGTTTTTTCCTGGATAACCCCTTTAAAATGACAGGTACGCTTTAAAGGGGTACTCCACTGCCCCAGCGTCCAGAACATTTAGTTCAGTTCAGTTACTGGGGTCGTGACGTCACGGCCCCTCAATGCAAGTCTATAGGAGGGGGCGTGATGTGCGTCACGCCCCTTCCCATAGACTTGCATTGAGGGGGCGTGGTGTGACGTCACGACCCCCGCTGCCCGTACCCAGCATTCGGAACTAAATGTTCTGGACACTGGGGCAGTGGAGTTCCCCTTTAAGTAGATGTGTGTAGTCGTAGCTCCGCACAGCTTCATTGTCGGTGTTGTAGGCGGGAGCAATGATGACTATGGTGCAGGTCAGCTTTGCGTTGCAGTCCTTTACGAAATACTAGTACCCAGCTTTGCCCAGCCTTCCTACTTAAACCTTGTGGGAGAGGTAAAGCATCTCAGTCGTTTCATTATTTAGCCTTTACTTGCACTTGGCTTATGGCTTTATGTTTTGTAAAAATAATCAACAATTAACTGATCAATAATTATAGGAAATACAGAAGCTAAGTGGCATCTGCTACTTCTTTTCATGTCTTCAATATGGCTTCTTCACTAGATAAATAATCTCTTCAGGAGACTAGGAAAGCTGGGGGAGTACTGTAAGCTCTGCATTGTGTATTGCCTGCCCTCCAGCTTTCCTAGTCTCCTGAAGCTTCAGAAGGGATAGGCTGCTTGTCCTCCCTGCCCTCACACTGACATTTTCTCTCCCTCCTCACTCTTCTCTCAGTCAACAATAAATCTAATCCCCCTCGCCCGCCTATTCCCCTTCCACTGCGCCCACACTATCCATTCTCTGCACCTGCCGGCCGCACAGTTAAGTCATACTTTACCATGACGTTAGTCCAGCGTCAGCATGATTGAAACTAAACTCTGCAGCCTGAGAGTAATCCGATCAAGAAATGTACCGGAAGCCCTGTGTCATGATTCGGCAGGCTGGAGGTGGATCCTCTGTGTCAGAGAGGGATTGGCGTGGACCGTGTCGGTGGACCGGTTCTAAGTAGCTACTGGTTTTCACCAGAGCCCGCCGCAAAGCGGGATGGTCTTGCAGCGGCGGTAGCAACCAGGTCGTATCCACCGGCAACGGCTCAACCTCTCTGACTGCTGAGATAGGCATGGTACAAGGGATAAGGCAAGAGCAAGGTCGGACGTAGCAGAAGGTCAGGGCAGGCAGCAAGGATCGTAGTCAGGGGCAACGGCAGGAGGTCTGGAACACAGGCTAGGAACACTCAAGGAAAGGCTTTCTCTGGCACAAGGGCAACAAGATCCGGCGAGGGAGTGCAGGGGAAGTGAGGTATAAGTAGGGAGTGCACAGGTGGAAACTAATCAAGGTGATTGGGCCAGGCACCATCATTGGTGCACTGGCCCTTTAAATTGCAGAGACCCGGCGCGCACGCGCCCTAAGGAGCGGGGCGACGCGCACAGGGACAACACAGACGGGGAACGGGTCAGGTACGGGGACCGAGATGCGCATCGCGAGCGGGCGCGTCCCGCATCGCGAATCGCATCCCGGCTGGGTGCAATATCGCAGCGCACCCGGTCAGCAGGTCTGACCGGAGCGCTGCGAATTAAAGAGCGCTGAGAGCGCTTCGGGGAGGAGCGGAGACCCGGAGCGCTCAGCGTAACAGTACCCCCCCCCTTGGGTCTCCCCCTCTTCTTGGAGCCTGAGAACCTGAGGATAAGACTTTTGTCCAGGATGTTGTCCTCAGGTTCCCAAGATCTCTCCTCTGATCACTCAACTACAAAGGGTCCAAGATAAAGTGGTCCCAGATTAAAACTGGGGACACGGAAGCGGATATACTTGGTGGAGAGCCACACAAAAACAGGAGGGGTTCTTCTTTTTTCTTCGGCAAGCTTCTTCACCCGGGATGAGGCTAGTATGAGGGATTTTAGAGTCTTTTTCCAGATGGTGGCGAAGCCCCGGGAAACCACATCAACAGCGGGCACACAAGAAGGCGTGGGGGTGGGGAGGGAGGGAAGAGGGTCAAGCTTGGCACGGGGCAGAGTGTTAACAGGACGGGGGCTGTGAGGAGGAGACACAGCATAGTCCAGATAGGCCTTGGGGAGACCAGGTAAAGGAGGAGACACAGAGGTTTGACTGACGGGACTGGGAGCAGACGTGAGGCATTTTCTGTGGCAAGAAGCACCCCAGCTCATGATCTCCCCGGTGGTCCAGACAAGGGTAGAGGAGTGGCGTTGGAGCCATGGCAGACCGAGGAGGACTTCAGAGGAGCATTTTGGCAAAACAAAAAGTTCCATGCTCAAGAGCAGGGGTTCTGTGCGGTAACGCACAGTGCAGTATAGAAGTAAATCTTCTTTCTTTCTGCGGCGAGTCCTCTCTTCAGGGGTCAGGCGAGACCGATCCACTTGCATAGCCTCCTCGGCGGGAGGCACAGGGGTGGATTGCAAAGGATACTGTGAGAGAGGTGCTCCGAGCGGTGTGGCACATGGCAGGGCCTTCCCAGGCAGGAGACCACGGCAGAGTCTAGAGTCCCCATCAAATTTGTTCGGCAGGGACAAGCAGGGGTTAGGAGCGGCCGGTCGCTGCGGAGGAGTTGCAGGAGCCGGCGGAGGAGATGGTTGTTGCTGTTGCAGCTGCTGTGTCTGTGACTGAAGTTGCTGTATCTGCGGCAGCAGCTGCTGTATCTGTGACTGAAGTTGCTGTGTCACGGTGGTCAAGTATGCCAGCTGGTGATTTCGTTGGGTGATCATTAGGGATTGCTGGGCAATCACCGTGGAAATGTCGGCAAGACTTGATAGCTGCACCTCAGCGGAATCCATGGCCGGATCTACTGTCACGGTTCGGCAGGCAGGAGGTGGATCCTCTGTGTCAGAGAGGGTTTGGCGTGGACCGTGTCGGTGGACCGGTTCTAAGTAGCTACTGGTTTTCACCAGAGCCCGCCGCAAAGCGGGATGGTCTTGCAGCGGCGGTAGCAACCAGGTCGTATCCACCGGCAACGGCTCAACCTCTCTGACTGCTGAGATAGGCATGGTACAAGGGATAAGGCAAGAGCAAGGTCGGACGTAGCAGAAGGTCAGGGCAGGCAGCAAGGATCGTAGTCAGGGGCAACGGCAGGAGGTCTGGAACACAGGCTAGGAACACTCAAGGAAAGGCTTTCTCTGGCACAAGGGCAACAAGATCCGGCGAGGGAGTGCAGGGGAAGTGAGGTATATGTAGGGAGTGCACAGGTGGAAACTAATCAAGGTGATTGGGCCAGGCACCATCATTGGTGCACTGGCCCTTTAAATTGCAGAGACCCGGCGCGCGCGCGCCCTAAGGAGCGGGGCCACGCGCACAGGGACAACACAGACGGGGAACGGGTCAGGTACGGGGACCGAGATGCGCATCGCGAGCGGGCGCGTCCCGCATCGCGAATCGCATCCCGGCTGGGAGCAATATCGCAGCGCACCCGGTCAGCAGGTCTGACCGGAGCGCTGCGAATTAAAGAACGCTGCGAGCGCTTCGGGGAGGAGCGGAGACCCGGAGCGCTCAGCGTAACACCCTGTAGACTTACATGGGACTTCCAGCACATCTCCTGATCACGTTTGGGCCGGTTCACACTACGTTTGTATCCCAACCGGACCTGGGCCGTATGTAATGCATTTCAATGAGCCAACCAGAGTCAAACACTGACTCTGATCGGCTCATTTTTGTCCCGTATACGGTTCTCTAACCGGAACTAAAACCGTGGTATACGACCGTTTTAGGTCCGGTCAGAAAAATGTATACGGGGTCGGCTTTTTGGGTTTCAATGAGCCGTCACACCCCGCCCCTCAATGCAAGTCTATGGGAGGGGGCATGATGACATCATGAGGGGGCAGGGGTACGACGTCAAGAGCTCCCGGCACCGGCTCCAGCGTTTGGAACAGTTTGTTCCAAACGCTGAGCAGCGGAGTACCCCTTTAAGAAAACCTTTGACCACCTGACAACTTTTTTTAGGATAGCAGCTGGACCATCAGTACTGGGACACTACATAGACATGATAAGGAATTCAGGACAATTTGCTGGGTAGTACAATGTCGTTGTAGGGGTGTAGCTGTAGTAACACTTAGGCCGGGGTGCCAGAGAGCTCCTCCTAAAGGTTCCTCATATAAAGGGACCATAGGGCACTGTCACAGATGTTACATTGAGGTCCATGAGTTTCACACTAAGCAGCAATAATACCGTTATGGAGCCCAATGAGTTGGACTGGCCCACCAAGGTGTCATGTGGGCATCCAAGGTTCTGGCAATATCCAATTTTCTAAAGGCTCCATAAGGAGAAACAGGTCAATGAAAGATGCCAATATAAAAGGGTATTTCCTTTTATTTTGTACTTTGCCCAGTGCAAGCTATTTGTTCTGTTCAGGTCTAGTGTAGGCCTTCAAAGAGTTCCCCTGTTGGGCCACCAATCTGACACAGCCACTTATGTTCTAGAGGTCAAATATATCCTCTAAAATGATACTACAATACAATGCCCAAATAATACTCTTATACAGTGCTTAAATAATACTATCATATGCACAAATGGATGTACCAATAATACAACAATATAAATAAGGATAAATTCTTATAAGTGTAAAGGTCACGTCAGGTGGTGGATCCCCTGGGCCTGTGTGGATGATGACATGAGCCGTGCCAGGGAGGGGAGTTTAAGGTGCCGCTGGTTTTCACCAGAGCCCACCGCAAAGCGGGATGGTCTTGCTGCAGCAGGCGGCACCCGGTCGCTACCCCTGGCACGACTCGTCCACAGAGGTTGCTGGGATGAAGCAAAGTACAGAAGGATACAGACAAGATATGGTCAGGATAACTAATGGACAGGACAGGTGGCACTGTAGCAGGGTAAGGACACGGAACAAGGGTCGGGGACACGGATAACAGGAACAATGGAACACAGAAGCTTTCTCTCAGGCACTAGGGAAACAAAGATCCGGCAGGGAGTGATGGGAGGTGCAGATACTAATAATGGAAGGTGCAGGTGAATTTACTAATTAAGGGCATACTGACCCTTTAAATGTAAGAGCTCTGGCTCTCGCGCGCCCTAGGAGGCGGGGGCATGCGCGCCGGGACTGAGAACACGGATGACCAGGGAGGTGAGTGATGGGCTGGAACTCGCATGCAGGAGCGTCCCGCCATGCGAATCCCAGCCCCGCCGGTAGCGGGGACATGACAGGAGAGCGTTCACGGGCAGCGTGTCTGATCATAGCGCTGACATCACAATAAGCAATGGCTGAGTTAATGGTAAAATTTATTACAATCCAGGGCACTAAAAGCTCAGCCCCCTAGAAGTACCATGGACCATTACTCAGTTTGTCAGTCCCTAATACTGTCCCTGAAGCCATCTTACTTAAAAGATAAGTCCCATGTAGGACAATTTATCCCCTATCTAAAGGATAAGGAATAAGTGTCTAATCACAGGGAGGTCCAACCATTGGGACCCACCTCCACAATCTCCTGTATGGCACTCATGAATAGAGCGGGGGACTGAACGCGCCCTCAAATCTCCTCTATGAAAGAGCCGGAGATACACGAGTACAGAGCTCGTGTATCTCTGCTTCCCCCATAGAGATGAATGGAGGACGCATGCCGACCCCCGCTATGTACACAAGGAGATCTGGGGCGCCATACAGCAGATTGTGGGGGTGGGTCCCTGCAGTCAGACCCCCCCCCCGGCCCCGCCATCAGATACTTATCTCCTATACATACGTTGTCCGACATGAGACTTGTCCTTTAAAAGCTGTGGATTCCTCCATGCTCTACTATGTCATACAGCTGTTCTTCTCAGTGGTAGCGTAACTGATGCAATGCAGGAGCGGTATGAACCATGGTAAAAGCTTAGCCGTTCACACAGAGAAGATCATCCAAGATGGAGACCAAACTCTACTGCTGAGTAAGTATCTGTAATACCTACACACCACGTTTTTGCAATACAGTCCTGTATACGTTTTCAATTTAAAAACCATATGGAACCGTATTGAAAATCATATGCATTGACTCTCTATTGAAAACCGTATGCCAAAAGATACATCAGGTTGTGTCCGTTTTGCGTCTTGTACGGTTTTGTCAGTTTTTTTCCCGTACCCAAAACCGCAGCCTACCACAGTTTTTGGTCCGGGGGAAAAACCGTATTGAAACGTATACGTTTTTAACATGGGAGTCAATGGAAACCGTAAAGAACCGTATGTGAGTACAGTTCCATACGGTTTTTGACTTAACACAGTATTTTTCTTGATATTACCAATTTAGTGTTGAGCGGCATAGGCCATATTCGAATTTGCAATATTTCGCAAATATATGGACGAATATTCGTCATATATTTGAAAAATTAGCATATTCGTAATATTCGCGTTATATTTTCGCATACGCGAACATTTGAATATGCAAAAATTAGCATAAATGAAAATTAGCATAAGCTAAAATTCGCAAATGCGAAAATTAGCATATGCACATTTTCACATGTGCGAAAATTCGTACGCCAGTAGTATTAGAGCCTTCTTTACACCACACAAGCTGGAAGCAGAGAGGGGTGATCACTGTGATGTGTACTGTGGAAAAAAAACAACGAATATTCGTAATTGCGAATATATAGTGCTATATTCACGAATATTCACGAATATGCGATATTCGCGAATAAAATTTGCATTGCGAATATTCGCGAGCAACACTAATTTCAATCAAACAAGTGAAACTTTATTCATAATGGAGTGAACAGTTAAAAAAGTATACTTTTTCTTAAAAAACAGATGCAACCGGTCATCATTTTTCAAACCGTATATGCTTTCCAGCGGTATAAAGATTAAAATGTGTACACACATTTTGATACAGTTTAGTCAGGTTTTGAGGAATCCGTTTTTTATCAAAAACCTGATAAGGGAATTGGAAACCAGCCTTATTTGGGGGCTTCGTTATGGTGATAGCCTTCAGAAATGGTGGCCTTATTTATCAAAATCTGTCCAGAGGAAAAGTTGCTGAGTTGCCCCTAGCAACCAATCAGCTCGCTTCTTTCATTTCTCAGAGGCCTTAAATGAAAGAAGCAATCTGATTGGTTGCTATGGGCAACTCAGCAACTTTTCTTCTGGACAGGATTTGATAAATCTCCCCCTACGGGGGAGATTTATCAAAACCTGTCCAGAAGAAAAGTTGCTGAGTTGCCCATAGCAACCAATCAGATTGTTTCTTTCATTTTCAACAAGGCCTCAGCAAAATGAAAGAAGCGAGCTGATTGGTTGCTATGGGCAACAGGGCAACTTTTCCTTTGGACATGTTTTGATAAATCTCCCCTCTTAGAGACTATGGGTGGCCCATGTGGGTGTGCCTCAGTATATGCCAGAGTACCCCAAAAATTATGTCAACGGGGCCTAAGGAGGAAATACAGTGCATTGCCCCAACGCTGCATCCATAAACCCGTTTGTATATTCTTAGAGTACAAATCCCCTGATCTGGAGAAGGTAACTGAGGCTCAGGACTTGTAATAAGTAACATGTCACCCAGCGCTCCAGACGCCACCGCGTACGACTATTCTACCGCCTCATACAACCCAGGGAATAGCCCGGGCCGCTGATCCATGTGGAAGGAGTGATGGAAATGTTGGAAAGCCGGAGGAGAGACACCCTGGATTATCAGTCTGGTTCTGTGGGTTATTGGAAGGAGAACAGAGTCAGGGCCGCCCAGATTTAGGATTTTCCAGCCATCTCTACAAAGTCATTATTCCACTGGAGGAGACCTTCTCCGCCACAACGGTGTGAAAATGTTTTGACTACAATTTCCTTTTCTGCATCTGGAGACCTCTGGGTCAAAGCCTTTCATCGTCCTCCATCCCCGGCCTCTCCGACTTAACCCTCCAGACTCTGGAAGGCTGTAGATGGCGAAAAAACGTATTGCCCAGATCTTTTATCAAATCTGTAGGGTCATAGGGAAATGTAATTGGAAAAAAAATCCATCTAAGTGTCTCATATATATCTATAAACCTATCTCATATCTATCTATCTATCTCCTATCTATAAACCTATCTCATGTCTATCTAATATCTATCTATCTATCTCATATCTATAAATCTATCTCATATCTATAAATCTATCTCATATCTATCTATCTCATATCTATCTATCTCATATCTATCTAATATCAATCTATCTATCTCATATCTATCTAATATCTATCTATCTCATATCTATCTATCTAATATCTATAAATCTATCTCATATCTATCTCATATCTATCTCTCTATCTATCTATCTCATATCTATAAACCTATCTCATATCTATCTCATATCTATCTATCTATCTCATATCTATCTATCTCATATCTATCTAATATCTATCTATCTATCTATCTAATATATATCTATCTCATATCTATAAATCTATATCATATCTATCTAATATCTATCTATCTATCTATCTATCTAATATCTATCTATCTCATATCTATCTAACATCTATCTCATATCTATCTAATATCTATCTATCTCATATCTATCTAATATCTATCTATCTATCTCATATCTATCTATCTATCTATCTATCTCATATCTATCTATCTATCTCAAATCTATCTATCTCATATCTATCTATCTCATATCTATCTATCTCATATCTATCTATCTATCTCATATCTATCTAATATCTATCTATCTCATATCTATCTAATATCTATCTATCTATCTCATATCTATCTATCTATCTATCTATCTCATATCTATCTATCTATCTCAAATCTATCTATCTCATATCTATCTATCTCATATCTATCTATCTCAAATCTATCTATCTCATATCTATCTATCTATCTCATATCTATCTATCTATCTATCTATCTATCTATTTATCTATCTATATATCTATCTATCTATATCAAATCTATCTATCTCATATCTATCTCATATCTATCATATCTATCTATCTATCTCATATCTATCTATCTATCTATTTAAAATAGAGAATAAATTTTTGGCAGCACACGTGAAGGAGGGGGGTGCACGCTGGATAACCCGGTCCCAGGTCCGAAGTAGATATGCAAAGAAGCGGCGGCACACCGATTTCCAAGTGAAAAAATGGATGGCTTTTATTTCAACCAAACATCTATAGGAGCGACGTTTCGCCTGTCTCACACAGGCTTGACAATGCCTGTGTGAGACAGGCGAAACGTCGCTCCTATAGATGTTTGGTTGAAATAAAAGCCATCCATTTTTTCACTTGGAAATCGGTGTGCCGCCGCTTCTTTGCATATCTATCTATTTATCTATTTATCTATCTATCTATCTCATATCTATCTATCTCATATCTATCTCATATCTATCTATCTATCTATCTATCTATCTATCTATCATCTCTCTATGATTTGATCTAATTTCTAGAATTTCTAGAACCATGTAAACATTTTTCTTTTAATGTGCCCAGCCAATAGAGGGCAGCACCTACTGGGTAAGAACTTCACAGGAGAAGTACATTGAGGTCAGAACCCTCAGAGCAGGGTATGATAAGGGAGGAAGCCACCAGAGAAATGACCTGGGAGACAGGAGTGTCCTGTGTGACGTAACATTGTGCTCATTGTGCCACCTCGTGTGACTGTATAAAGCTTATGTGCCTCACCTGAGAACTGTAACTGATAAGTCTACTGTGCTGCAGTATGTGAGGCTTATCAGGTAAATCTGATCTACAATCATTTGTGATTGTTGTCTTATAAAGGGGAACCCCATGACAAAATAACCCCGACCTTACAGCTTGTCCTACTTGGCCATAACATTTCCCACATTACCGAAAACTGGAGGGCGAGCTCATCCGACCCCAGAGGGGATGTTTATTGACTAAGAGTTTCTTTAGATACTGAGGAACTCTTTTATTTTATATAAAAAGAAATACAAAACATAAACCAAACATAACAACCATAACAATGATAATCAAACATAAGATAAACCTAATGCATAACAAATAATATCACAAACAAAAATCCCTTCTGGTCCAGGACAACACACACTCCATACCTATATACACACACACCGCCAACCTATATAACTATATACATGACATACCTATATAACTATATACACCACATTCTATATAACTTTATACACCACACGTACCTATACAAAAGATTTTTTTTTTTTTTTTTTTATATAATATATGCACAAAAATCTAATCAATAATATACATATATAAGTATATATACACACATATACACCTACACATATCCATACACTAAATAATAAACACACACAAAAAAACAATATATAAGAATTTACTTATAAATATCCCCCACCTTTCCTATAACCTACACAAAATTATTCATCCAATAATATAACGTTATTCATTATATATGTACAGTCCCTATACATATATACACAACTCCTACACATATATACAACCTTTATACAATATACAATCCCTACACCATAACACCAACCCCTCAGGGCTCCGGTTCGATGTCTGTAGCCGCCTACATCTTTTCATCTTTATCAAAACAAAAATCTCTGGTGACAGCTTCAGCCCATCACCAGGGAGGAGATTACTAGGTTAGGGCACCTTAAAGGAGAACCCCCTCCACAGGGTAGAGGCACTAAATGCACCAAACTTTTCATACTCCAAAGAACGAACCTTCACCAGGTCACCGAGCGTGTTCCTACAAACCTCGTCCACGGGGAGGATTTTCTGTCTCGTCGACACTAAACACCTCGCTTGCCACGTGTGATACCTGACCACTGCGCTGACTATAAATGAAGTGCACCGGTCCCGGACACCCAGATCTTTGAAGGCCGCATAAACCCACTCAGCATAGGAAAGGGCAGCCAGCCGCGGCCAGCCGATGGAAGCTCCCACCCTTTGATATACCTCTATATTAAAAGGGCACTGAAGCAGGAAGTGGTCCATGTCTTCCAGAACACCCCCACACTCCTCCCGGGGACAACCCTTTTCATCGGAGTTCCTGTACTTCAGATTGCCCCTTACATATAGCTTACCATGGAAGCCTCGCCAGGTCAAGTCCCAATACTTCAAGGGGATCCTAGGTGAATTTAAAAGAGCCAACCCAATCCCTTGATCCCGACCTGGGCAATCCTTGAGGGCCAGTGGTTTCTGGAAATGGCTCAGCAAGACCCTGTTATCGAGGATTTTCCTCGGCAGAGTTCTTACCTCCCACATCCCCAGCCCCCACCTCCTGATGACCTTCAGAACCAGTGCAACATAAGTCGGGAGATGCCCGTGTGACGTGCGAAGATCCTTCACTTGACCGCCTCTCTCCCATTCCTGGAAGAAAGGCTGAAACCATCTCCTGCAAGAGACTACCCACGGAGGAGCCCTCTCTGTCCAGAGGTTTGATATATTGGTCTTTAAAAAGGAATTCACTAGGAATACCACCGGGTTGACCATACCCAACCCGCCTAGTCTCCTCGTGCGGTAAGTCACCTCCCTCTTAATTAGGTTCAGTCTATTCCCCCACAACATTAGGAAGAACAGACTGTAGACCCGGCTCCAGAGGGGTTCTGGCAAAAGGCTGACACTGCCCAGATAGATTAACAACGGGAGCAAGTAGGACCTGATCAAGAAGACCCTTTCCCTAAAGGTCAAAGACCAACCTTTCCACTGTTCCACTCTTTTGGAGACATCTTCCAGTCTGCTTTCCCAATTTCGTGTGGGGTAATCCCCGGGACCAAATTCGATGCCCAGAATTTTTGCAGATTCCTGGGGCACAGGGAGGGTGTCCGGGAGACAGAACTCAGGGTCTCCACCTCCCAACCAAAGACCTTTGCACTTTTCCCGGTTGATCTTAGACCCGGATGCCTCCGAGTAGCAATCCACCTCCGACATCACCCATTCCGCCTCCCCTTGCGAAGAGACAAAAATGGAGACGTCATCAGCGTATGCCACTACCCTTAAGGCCGAATCCGGCACCGCCGGGTCCATCCTCACCCCCGCCAATGATTCGCGATCTAGCCTTCGAAGGAAGGGGTCGATCGCGAACACATAAAGCAAAGGGCTTAACGGACAGCCTTGACGCACACCAGACTCCACCCCAAAAGGGCGGCCCACCCAACCGTTTATCAATGGAAAAGTCTCAGCCCCTGCGTACAATGTTCTCAGCCAATCCACAAACCCCCCTGGCAGACCGTATTTCAAAAGAGTGGACCAGAGATACTCGTGATCAACTCGATCAAAAGCCTTTGCCTGGTCCAGGGACAGCAGAAACCCCTTCCAGTGACCAGCCCGACCCTGCTCCACGGCCTCGCGGACACCCAGCACCGCACTAAAAGTGCTACGACCGGGAACAGAGCAGTGCTGGGACCCCGAAAGGAGCTGGGGCGCAAATTTCACCAACCTGTTGAATAGCACTTTTGCCAGAATCTTTCTGTCCACATTGAGAAGCGCTATGGGACGCCAATTCTCAATGTGGGACGAGTCTTTACCCTTTGACAGGATGATCAGAGCCGACCTCCTCATTGACCTCGGCAGAGTGCCCGAGGATAGACACTCATTTATTACCTCAGTCAAGAGGGGAACCAAGATGTCCTTAAAGGTCTTATAAAACTCGGATGTTAAGCCATCCGGCCCTGGCGACTTTTTGAGGGCAAGCCTCTCAATCGCCAGCTTCACTTCCTCTTCTCTGATCTTTTCTGTCAAAACATTAAGAGAGGGGTCTACTCCTGACTGAGGAATGGCATCAGCCAGGAAAGCCGCCATCTTGCCTCGATCTAGATCCCTCTTCCCCAAGAGGTGCGAGTAAAAGGCTCTGACGACCTCCAGGATCCCCGATCTGGACTTGTTCAGAGATCCTGTACTATCGACCAGGCCGGTCACGATCTTACAATCCACTGACATCTTACAGCTCCGGAAAGGGTCGGGCGAGCGGTACTTCCCGAAATCCCTTTCAAAAACTAAAGATGCGTGTCTATCATACTGGCACTTCTTTAGCAAAGATTTCACTCTGGAGATTTCCTCTCGGTCACCTCCAGTCGAGACAAGAACCTCGAGTTTCCTCCTTAGTTCCTGATAGAGGCGATCCCTATTCAGACACCTAAGGTTCGCGGTCTGGCGGAAGAATCTCGCAGCCCGTTTTTTGAACATCTCCCACCACTCTGACTTAGTGTTGCATAAGTCCAGTAATGGTACCTGGCTCTGCAGAAACTCCTCAAAGGACCGTCTTATCTCCTTGACTTCCAGGAGGGACGAATTCAGCTTCCACAATCCCCTTCCCATCCTGGGGGTCTCTGAAACATTCAAAGAGAACATAATCAAACAGTGGTCGGAGAACTCCACCTCAACAACCTGTAAAGGTGAAGAGACAGAATCCTCCTTCAAAAAAAACCTATCTATCCTAGACCTGATCTCTCTACCTCTAAAGTAAGTGAACCCGCTGTGACCTGGGGTGTGCCGGATGTGGACATCCACCAGGCGAGACTCACTAGCTATTCTATTCAAGGCGACGCTATCATAATCTAGCCAATCCCTGGAGCCTCCCCTATCAAGAGACCTTGTAACAGTATTAAAGTCTCCTCCAAAGATGACCTGCCGGCTAGTAAAAAGTAGAGGCTTAATCCTCATAAAGAGACTTTTCCGGTCCCACCTAGTCTGTGGACCGTAGATGTTTATAAGACGTAATTCTTGTCCCTTCATGAGGACGTCTAATACCAGACATCTCCCCATTTCTAGCTCGATTACACGTCTGCATTCTACCTGAGCGGTTTTAAAAAGAACCGCCACCCCGCTATACGGCTGGGCCGCAAGAGACCAGTGAGAGGGCCCATGGCGCCACTCACGCTTCGCCTTATGGATAGCGGTTAGATCTGTCAACCTGGTCTCCTGCAAAAATAAAATGTCGGCCTCAATTCGGCCGAGAAAATCAAAGGCCGCAAATCTTGCCGCATCTGACTTTATGCTGGCGACATTAATACTCGCCAGCGTCAACGGGGAGGGTGCCGCCATCATGTGTGATCAAGCTAGACAGCCCTCTTCTTCCCTCCCCCTCCCTTTTCCTTAGTGTCATCATCAGAATTACCCAATTTACCCCTTTTTAAGCACAGAGACATATCCATATTTACAGAATTTACAGAGTTCCCCTCTTTTCCAAAGGTCACCTCCTGCACCCCACCTGGTCCTGGGACAGCCTCCCTCCCCGTTACCAGAGAGGAGGACTTGACGCTCCCAGAAGGCCTCACTTCAGACACCGGCACCTCGTCCCCGGCCTCCTCATCAGAGGAAGAGATGTTATCCCTGAGGACTTGGTACCGGTTAGGGCTATCTACCAGAGGGGAGGCGGTAGATCCTTCCGCTGGTACCTGGACAAGGGTGAGGGGGACTGAATGATCCCACTCCAAAGAAGGGGACTCCTTCTCCTTGCTCCTCTTCCTCCTCTTTTTCCTGGCACCCGATTTTCTCTTATTCTTTAGCCACTCTTTGCTCTCCTCATCCATACTCTCTCCTGGAGAGGAGGTAGCAGTGATGGCCCTCTTATCCTCCTCCTCCTCTCTATCCAGTCTCCTGGCCTCCTCCTCCAGCCCACCATCGCTCAGATCCTCAGCAGAATCCACCATCTCAGGGTCAGGTAAAGCTACCTCAGCTGTCACCTGAGAAGCCCCTTCCCTTTCCCGTGCCTCCAAACGCCTCAGCCTAGAAGGTGTCATTCTTTTCTTCCTTGGACCCGTAGTCTCCCCGCCTCCGCCGGTACCCTCCCCAGTGGAGTCAGCATCTCTGCTAACCCCAGCTGGAGATTCCACCGCATTGGCAAAAGAGACCGGACAGCGGCTGAAGGGGTGACCGAGGTCCCCACACAGGTGACAACGAATGTCCCCACAGGTTGCGGCGAGATGTCCTAACCCTCCACACAACGCGCACTTCTGGACCTTACATTGTGCGCTGAAGTGTGTCGGGTCACCGCACCTATGGCAGACCTTCGGCTGTCCCTGGTAGAAAACCAGGATCCTGTCCCTCCCCAGAAAAGTGGAGGAGGGAATGTGGGTGACAGAATTACCCGAAACCTTCAACTTGACCATGAAGGTCCAGGCCCCTGACCAGATACCAAATTCATCCCTGTTCTTCTGGGGAATACTGACCACCTCTCCATAACGCCCAATCCAGGTCATGATGTCTATGCAAGAAAGAGATTCGTTACACGTTAATACCGTCACTTTCTTGATGTTATTCTGGCGAGAAATTGCCTGGACAGCAAAGTCTCGCCACTCGGGTGCTATCTTTGCCAGCTCGTACCGAGACCAAAAGAGCTCGAGCCCTTCAGCCCGGACGAAGCTGACATCGAAAAATGGGGTACCATGAGGATGTATCAGGGCAAAGATGTCACCTGCCCTGAAATCCATCTTGAGGAGGAGCTCAACTACTTTTGTCCTGTTTGGACAGGTATCACTGCCCCTCCACCTAAGACGGACCACATTCCTCCTGGGGACCCCAGACCCGGCTGTGGGGAGTGACCATGACTCCTCTCCTCTCCTTTGCTCTCGGAAGGCCCCGAGGCCGTGCCTCTCTATCCAAAAGGACAGTTCTACCTCTCTACCCTCTACAGTGATAGATTTATCCCCCCTCCGCAAGGCCTCCAGAAAGCGCCTCTGAAGGTCACTATGCCCAGGACCAGAAGGTGCAGGATTCCCATGAGGCCCACTTGCCCCGGCAGCAACACTGGCATAACTCCTAGCGGGCGCCGCTGCCGGGGGTTCAGATGGACCAACCTCACTCTCCACAGAAGCCATACTCACCCCCCCTCTCGCACTCACATCCCCTCCATCCATCCTCTCATCATCATTCCCATCCTCCCTCACTCCCTCTACCCCATTCACACCTCCACTCAGTCCTGGACCAGACCCCACAGACAGACCCCCCATATGTACATTATTTACAGTATTTACATTATGTACACATGTGACCTCAGCTTCATCGGGTGCTCCTGACCAGTCTTGCCCCGCCCCAATAATAGACTCTGACTGGTCAGGAACCCCCTCTGCCTCACTGGTCACAGGAAAGTCCTTTGGGACAGGAGGCAGTCTAGCTGCAGGAACAGTTCCTATTTTGTCCATAGACCCTCCAGTCCCCATGGGTTTGAGGACAGTCCCTTTAATGTTCTCCACTGCTTTAGCAGCCGCCTTTGCCAGTCCAGCCTTGGCCGGTTTTATTATCCCTGCCGAGGTGCCACCTGCCCCAACCGCAGATGAGGTTCCCCCTCGAGAAGCCTCTGCAGGTGACACCCCGACAGCAGAAACCACACCGGCCGCAGACCCCACCGCGGAGCCTACTTTACCACCAAGCGCCTGGTAGCGCCGCTTATCTCCGCCCTCGCTCCTCATCTCCGGCACCGGGAACAAAGCTTTACCACTGCCCGCCTTGCCCTGTCCCGGTGCCGAAGAAAAGCAGCCTCCCGCTGGGCTGCTGACGTCACCAGACATGTCCGGCTTCACAGCCGAAATCGCCCCGACACTCTTACCGCTACTACAAGCTGAAACAGTGTCACATGACTTTCCCGTAGGGACCTCCATACTCTGCCCACTGCTCTTCCCTTGCACAGAACCCACCGCAGGGCCCTGACTAGGTGGAGCTGGGGAAAGGGGGACATAGGAAAATGATACCGACTCACCCCCCTTCTGGTCATTCCTTCTCCTCCTCCTCCTCTCTCCCTCATCTGGTACAGGGTCTTCTCCAAATGTGAAGCGCTCCATGTGTACTGGAGACTCCATCTGCCTGATGATGGCCATGAGTCTCCCCCCGGGGTCACTGCTCTCCTCCTCCGAGCTCCTCCTGGATCCTGATGTTGAGGCCGGTGGTCCTTGTCCAGGACAGATCCCACTCTGAGACCCCTGCGATGGATCCTGGATGTTAGTGGGGTCACTATCCTCCTCAGCAGGGGGGTCACTCTGGCTTGGCCCCTTCTGCCCCTCACACCTCTCCTGGTTCAGCAGCTTCTCCAGGAAGGGGCCGCTGTGTGTCTGAATGTCCATCCTTTTTCTCTCCAACATGTTTATTTCGGACTTAAGCTTTGTAATGTCCTTATTAGCCTCTGCCCGCTTGCTCCCGGACGAGGTGTTTGCCCGCACTCGGGCGCATCTCAGCTCCTCACGCAGCCTGAACAGTTCTTTGCCTTTCTGCTTGTAGGCCTGTGTATAATAGGCAATCCTGGAGCTGTAGTCGCTGACAGGCTCCCGGGGCCTCCGCACGCCCCAGCCCTTCACCTCCATATATCCTCCTGAAGCCTCGCAGCTTAGGTCAGGGTCCAGAGGGGGGGCAGGAGAAACATTGCTGCTTCCCCCACCAGGTCTCCTTACCCCCTCCGAACAGGCCGGTCGCTGTGCATCCTCCGTCCCCGCCGGCCTACTCCGGGAACCAGAGGCCTGGGACTTGCTTTCCCTCTGCATCCCAGAAACCCGCTCCCTCCCAGGGCAGAAGGGAGCAGGAGCCTGGAACCACCTGGATCGCTCCCAGCAGCAGCAGCACTGACTCTAACGAGACACACCCGATCCACCTGAGGATTACACCCAGTATACAGAACAGGAGAAAAGGTACTGTGGTGGCCCAGTACAGGAGTTTCTCTCCTGTACCCTTTCTGTCCTGTGTGGTGGACTCTATTTCAGTGGCCCCTGAGTCCACCCTCATTATGTGTGTCTTAAGTAGTTAATAAGTGCCTTATGTTATGTATGAGATTGTCTTCATAATGTTCATATGCCTTTAAATGTTGTTACCAAGTCGTGTAACCAGGGAAGATGTCAGTGACAGGTGACTTGTGTGGTGACCAACTGATTAGGTCTTTCACTCTGAATGGAATGGAGGGGTGCTCCGGCGTCCTTGCGTCCGTTCTTGGTGACGTTGCGGACGGCACACTCACTACACCATTCCTCAATGTCGTTCCGCATCCCAATCCTGTAAAACCGTTGCCCAAAGTGTCCCAACTGGTCGTAGTAGGCATTGAGAACCATCGCCACCTCCCTTCGGGGAACCAGGATCTGATGAAGTCATTGACTTTAGGCTTGACTGGACTGTAGGTAGTGACAGCAGACATAGACTTGACTTACTGGAAGTGACTGTAGACTTGAGGTCTTCCAGGTAGCTGGACACGAGCACTGAGACATCTGGTCTCCACTGTTCCTCAGAAGCAAAGATGGTAGAGGAGAAAAGAGAGAGAGAATTGTAATGGATGCCCCTTATAAAGGGGGGCTGAGCCAAAAGCCCATAGGTCAAGCTGCAGGTCATGTGTTAAGCTGGTGCTCTCTGGGTAACATCTCACAGGTCTTTTAGACAGTTACATTAGTCCTCCAAAGGTCCTTTATACTGTCTATACATTAGTATACTTGCTATACATATAGTACAATAAATAACATTAAAGGGGTACTCCGGTGAAAGCCTTTTTTCTTTTTAATCAACTGGTGGCAGAAAGTTAAACATATTTGTAAATTACTTCTATTAAAAAATCTTAGTCCTTCCAGTACTTATTAGCTGCTGAATGCTACAGAGGAAATTCCTTTCTTTTTGGAACACTGATGACATCACGAGCACAGTTCTCTCTGCTGACATCTCTGTCCATTTTAGCAACCATGCATAGCAGATGTATGCTAAGGGCAGTATGGTGGCTCAGTGGTTAGCGCTGCTGCCTTGCAGTGCTGGGGACTTGGGTTCATATCCCACTAAGGACAACAATAAATAAAGTGTCATTATTATTATAATAACGTCAGCAGAGAGAACTGTGGTCGTGATGTCATCAGAGAGCATTACAAAAAGAATTTCCTCTGTAGTATTCATCAGCTAATATGTACAGGAAGGATTAAGATTTGTTAATAGAAGTAATTTACAAATATGTTTAACGTTCTGCCACCAATTGATTTAAAAGAAAAAAGGTTTTCACCGGAGTACCCCTTTAAAGTAACAGCAGGGGAGACACTGCAGGAGATCCCCCAGGTCACTGAGGACTCAGCCTGACAGGGCCTAAGTGTAGTGCGGGACCATGTCCTGTACTGGCACATTAAACATATATACAGAATAAGTGCAGGTACAGTGTGTACAGAATAAGAACAGATGCTGAGATTCGGCTCTCTGTTTAGTGGAGGGGTTTAGGGTGGTGGTCCCCTGTGCGGTGATAGCTCTGGGGTCACGCTGCCCCCCTGCTCGGCTTTGAACTTTCCTAGTCCCCCCCACCCTATATTTTACATAGGGAGAGAAATAACAAGGCCACCCTCAGCCTCCACATAAAGCGTGCAGGAAAGTCAGCCCAGGACCTGGACCCAGACATGGATGTGGGAAAAACCTTCCCGTTTTATTAGAAACAGCTCAGGGGGGACCTTTATAATGACTTTACAAGTGCCCTGAAAAAGAAAGGCTTATAAAAATTACATGTGTAAGGGCCATAAAAGGCTGTGGGCGCATAGCAGAGCCGAGGGGGCGCGGGGGCACAGGAGCTGCGAGTGATTAAGATGTACACAGAAGAAATGAGGAACCAGATGTCAGGGCCGGGTCAGGGAGGGCGTGGGGTGAGCGCGCAGGTAATGGGGGGACCTGGGGGGATCAGCACCACATGGAGCACAGAGAAGCCACATTATCAGGAGAGCAGAGGACCCCCAATACAGAGCACAGCCGGGGGGGGCAGCTCCAAACTGCAGGGGCACACATACTTATGTGGGGAAAGTAGATGGATAGATAGATATGAGATAGATAGATAGATAGATAGATAGATAGATAGATAGATATGAGATAGGTAGATAGATAGATAGATATGAGATAGATAGATATGAGATAGATAGATATGAGATAGATAGATAGATAGATAGATATGAGATAGGTAGATAGATAGATAGATATGAGATAGATAGATATGAGATAGATAGATAGATAGATAGATAGATAGATATGAGATAGATAGATAGATAGATAGATAGAAGATAGATAGATATGAGATAGATATATATGAGATAGATAGATAGATGGATAGATAGATAGGTATGAGATAGATAGATAGATAGATAGATAGATAGATAGATATGAGATAGATACATATGAGATAGATAGATAGATAGATAGATAGATAGATATGAGATAGATATATAGAGATAGGAGATCAAATACAACAGAGGAGTTGTATATGTAGTGGGTGGGTTAGTATGATGAGGGTAGTAGTCCTTGTTATGTCAGGTGACTTGAGTAGTACAACCCAGAGTCCCTCTGTTAACCCCACAAAGCCCAGAGATAAGACTTATGATACCAGAGTCTTAGAAAACAACTCTAAACGTTACTGGACTCATTTAGCAGTACAATACAATACAATACAATACAATACCATACAATACCATACCATACAATACAATACAATACAATACAATACAATACAATACCATACAATACCATACCATACAATACAATACAATACAATACAATACAATACAATACCATACCATACAATACAATACCATACAATACCATACAATACAATACAATACCATACAATACAATACCATACAATACAATACCATACAATACAATACAATACAATACCATACCATACCATACAATACAATACAATACCATACAATACAATACCATACCATACAATTCAATACCATACAATACAATACCATACCATACAATACAATACCATACCATACAATACAATACAATACCATACAATACCATACAATACAATACAATACAATACAATACCATACAATACAATACAATACAATACCATACAATACCATACAATACCATACCATACCATACCATACAATACAATACCATACAATACAATACAATACCATACAATACAATACCATACCATACAATTCAATACCATACAATACAATACCATACCATACAATACCATACCATACCATACAATACAATACAATACCATACAATACCATACAATACAATACAATACAATACAATACCATACAATACAATACAATACAATACCATACAATACCATACAATACCATACAATACCATACCATACCATACAATACAATACAATACCATACAATACCATACAATACAATACAATACCATACAATACAATACAATACAATACCATACAATACCATACAATACAATACCATACAATACAATATAATACAATACCATACAATACCATACAATACAATACCATACCATACAATACAATACCATACAATATAATACCATACAATACAATACAATACCATACCATACCATATAATACAATACCATACAATACAATACCATACAATACAATACCATACAATACAATACAATACCATACAATACAATACCATACAATACAATACAATACAATACCATACAATACAATACCATACCATACCATACAATACAATACCATCCAATACAATATCATACAATACAATACAATACAATACCATACCATACCATACCATACAATACAATACCATACAATACCATAAAATACAATACAATACAATACAATACCATACAATACCATACAATACAATACAATACCATACCATACCATACAATACAATACCATACCATACCATACAATACAATACCATACAATACCATACAATACAATACAATACAATACAATACCATACAATACCATACAATACAATACAATACCATACCATACCATACAATACCATACAATACAATACAATACAATACAATACCATACAATGCAGATGCTGTGAAATGGTGCTTGAATTGTGTACAGCTCTTTGTAGAACATTTTTAATTCAGGAGAAACAGGATTTGGTCCCTGTCCCTTAAAGGGGTAGTCCAGTGGTAAAAACTGGGCCCCAGCGGTCGGACCCCCCGCGATCTCAAACGTATCCCCTATCCTTAGGATAGGGGATAAGTTGTTCACCACTGGGTTCACCACTGGACTACTCCTTTAAGGGTTCTGTTTTGTTAGCAGATTTTATTTTTAGCAGATATTTTTGCTTTTGCACGTGGACTGGTACTTTTGTTTTGTAAATATTTGTAGCTTTCTGTAAGGCACAATCTTGGGTCCTAATTTCTTGGGTTTACAAACAAGGATCTTCACAGAGGAAGGGGGGAGGGGGGTGAACCATGGAAAACTGTGTAGAACTCAACTCCACTTGCTTCTATGGACAATGCTGGGACATGTCTCTTATGACACATACAGAAGTTCTCCGACTTAAAGGCGCGCCATTGGACCAGGTCCTTATGCTCCTGGTTAGACCAGCGTTAAAATCTGACTGAACTAAAAAGTAAGTTCCACCTCTTTCCGGGGTAGGGGAATGAAGTTGGGAGATCTCATGGAACTATTGGACAGGAGGTAAGATATGTGACCATATTACCATATCATATTACCATACAGCTACATAGACCTTCAGAACTTTCCACATACATTCTAGAACTTTCCGCATACACTACAGCCACCCAGAGGCGTAGCTTGTAGCTTCTGGGCCCCGATGCAAAATCTCCATCAGGCCCCATATGCCAAAGGATGAGGGATAGGATGTATGATCACAGGGGTCCTGCCGCTGGGGACCCCCGCCATCTTGGTGCAGCCACCGGCATACTGTGCCGGACATTGCCTCCGAGACAGGGATGTGATGTCACGGCCAAGCCCCCTAGTGACATCACTCCACGCTCTCTATTCATGTCTATGGGAGGGGGCGTGACGGCAGTCACGCCCCCTCCCAGAGACATGAATGGAGGGGCGTGGTGTGTCGTCGCATCCCTGTCGCATCCCTGCCGGGGGCTGCACCGAGATCACGTAGAGGGGGGGGGTCCCCAGTGGCAGGACCCCCGCGATCATATATCTTACCCCTTATACTTTGGATATAGGGGATAAGTTGTATAAAGCCGAAATGCCCCTTTAACCCAGTAACTAGTCCCCGAGGGACATTTTGCCAACAAAAAAGCTTCATTTCGTGTGCCTTAATTGGAAGAATAAGATTCCTATAAATATGTAACCATTGGCACAGAACATGCCGTCAAACAGTTACACAAAGAATATTTTTCCATATCGGGATGGACTGTCCCTCAGACGTTACATTTGCCTTTCCCCGGATGAGATAAGATTGCCCACAGCTACCACTGCACTCGATAGAAAAAAAGTGTTCAGAGATAAACACAAGGCGTCCATTATCCCGATGCCTGGTGTAACATTTCAGGACTTGGCCCTGGCCGTAGCCTTCATATTGTACAATCTATCAGGCTGCTGTAAGAACTACTGTGCATACTTGTTATGGCAACATAATTTCCATGATAAATTTTCCTCGGCAAATTCCTCAACTGGATAGATTTTTCTCCTCTCTAATGTAAAAACAAAGTCCCCGGGTGGTTCAAGAATTATCCAGATTTGGAGACCACGGGAGCAGATGAGACTGGGACTTGTCAACCGTTCCAACAGAAATTCGGAGTGTGGTGGAATATTTCTGAATTATTCAGAGTCCCCCCCCTAGAGAGCGGCTGACCTTCCTGTTACCTACAGCGTGAAGGTTCCCCTTAGCTAAATGAGGGTACGCTTTATTTTCTACCGTTCTGCGGATAGTATGTGAAAACCAGGGGAAGGGAGATATATGACATGCTCCTTGAGAGATCTGGGGCCCAAATCCAGGTGCAAAACATCACATACGAAAACTGTAAATAATATAACACATGTATTTCAGGACTTTTTTTTTCTACTTGAATCTTCTAGAGATGATAAAGGGCAAAAGAAAAAAGTTCTTGTGTGTTGGGAAAAAGTAAAACCAACTGTGTTGAGGACTTGGAGTAGAGCGCCATGGGTTGACCTCTTCATAGGAACTTCCATTGTTGTTACCACATATCTATAATATAGCTGCAGGTTAGTGGCCACTTGTTGACTTGTTGATCCCATTCATTTCCATTCACAATGAGTTATGTGTGGTGACACTGTGGGTGTTTTGGTGGAAATTCGTGACGCCAGTGCACCGTTATCCTATACACGGTCCGAGGTTAGAGACAGCTTCTCCTGGGCCAGACATGGGGAGTAAATGAACACACCGACCTCAGGTTACGGATAACTGTATTTACTGAGCTGGTGCAGATGGTAATACACAAACAGCTGGCTTTAGGTGAAAGAGTACAGCATAACCCCTTGGGAGCCCTGTTGCCTTGCTGGAGAATTGTGGTGCTCACACCAAATTAATACTGACTTGTGAAACGGAAGATTGAATCCTGGTAGCTAGGGTCCTGTCAAGTTACTGAAGACTGTTCCGCAGAGGCATGAATTTTCTCCTTTCGAGTACTTCTTGCAGGATGACCAGTTGAGAGATTAGATTTGGGCTAGGCCTCTCCTCAGAGCACACGACACACAGCACACCTGAGCTAAGCTGTTACTCAGGAGCCACACTAGGGTAAACTAGCACTGGACTCAGTACTAGTACTGGACTGAGAAACTCCTCCCCTGCACTACACTATACAGGGGAGACTTTTGGGGTCTCATTGGCAGTCAGGGTCACATGGGGTTCACTGCTCTCAATTAAAGGTACAGACACATATTAAACATATATACACATAGCAAAATGAATTTAAGAAAATATATTCTCTGCCATTATAATACACATAATTAATTTTAACAGTAGAACTCTGGTGGGCCCAACACCTCGTGCTGCCATGCTGCCCGACACAGTCCAAAGCCACAGGACAGCTATTGGTGCTGGGACATGACATATGACTCATGACGTGACCCTTTCATTGGCACCTCCATTGATGTGGCAACGTGTAATCCCATTATACTGTGAGACATTGAGACAACTGATTGACCGTCAATGGAAGTTCCCAATCCTTTCCATTAGTTGTCCCCTTTTTGTGGCATTTATTGACTTTACAACATATCTATGGCAGGCCCCCAGGACACCTCTGTCCATTTTTGGAACTGTCCATAGTAGGTGCAAGTCCGCATAGCAAACCTCTCCTGCTCAGGACAGGCCCTGACATGGACACGGAGGTGTCAGCAGAGAGCACTGTGGTCAGACTGGAAAGGAAATTCAAAATGAAAAGAACTTCCTCTGGAGCATACAGCAGCTGAAAAGTACTGGAAGGATTAAGATTTTTAAATAGAAGTAATTTAGAAAACTGTTTAACTTTCTGGCACCAGTTGATTTAAAGGGGTACTCTGACCCTAAGACATCTTATCCCCTATCCAAAGGATAGGGGATAAGATGTCTGACCGCAGGGGTCCCGCCGTTGGCGAATATAACGAATACGCGAAACTTGCGAATATAGGACGAATATTCATCGTGAATTCGAATATGGGCAATGCCGCTCATCACTAGTGCCAAATGCAAAAGGGCACTTTCCATAAATATTTATATAAATGTCCACATAATAATGCCAGGCTGTCCAGCACTGCCCAAGGTACTTTTAGGAGTAACATCAAAAGGGCAGGGGCTCAAACCCCCTTTCTAGTCAACCTGTGCACGTCCCTGTTTAGCAGTGAAGGGATTGGCACAGGGAAGAGGCAGAAGAGGAGCGAAGGGTGAGGTGGATTAGTCAGGCAGCATAGTGGAGGGTGGATTGGATGTGACCAAGAGTGTTTAATAGAAGGCCACAGAGGAGGGTGTTGGAGTAGCCCAAGCAAGAGATGATGAGGGCATATACCAGTAGTTAGGTGAAGTCAGAGTTGGGAAAAGACCAAATTTGGGAAATGTTTTTGAGGTGGAGGCGGCAGGAGATGGTAAGAGTCTGGATGTGTGATTAGGAAGACAAAGTAGAGTCGAAGGTGACCCCCAAGGCAGTTGACTTGTGAGACTGGCAAGAGAGTGGAGCCATTGACTGTGAATGATTGGTCAGGTTTAGGAGTGGAGTAAGATGGAGGAAATATCTTACCTATTGTTTACTGTAAGAGGAAGCCCAACATGATCAGAATATGCCTTTTCTCCATCAGTCTTCAGCCACACGTGCCATGAGTTTAGATGCAAAGGCATTACAGTGGAGGTGGTTGGCACGGTGTCAGTCCTTCTCCAGTCTCTAGATTTTGAGCTTTAGACATAAGACCACATTTCTTTTAACTAACATTTCAATTTACTATAAAAAAAAATGTCAAATTTGATTGTATCAGACTGGGCCCATGCAAGTGTGCATGTATTGGGGTTCACCATTGTATATGTAATGAGGTTCACTTATGGCACATGCCTTGGGGGCGATGCTTCTACAACAGCAGTTTTCTTATATATCTCTATGGGAGAAGCTCCCGGAGAATCAGCAGGATATTTTCATCCTATTGCATCTCCCCCATTAAATTAGCTCAATGCCCCCTGTGTAACATATATCGGCCTTATGGTCCTACCGAGAACAGATATGGAGCTTTGTGTGGCTATGGGCCAGCATCAGTTTGATCTGATGATGTTTGCATCGGGCTACCTACAGCAAAGCTCCTGGACTGAAACCCACAAAACTATAAAGCCTACATTATATGTACAGTATACATACCTGGAACGTACACAGTCAAATATTTACAGTCGGTTTCTATTGGCTTGAACCAGTTGGGGTGACATTGAGTTGCAAATAGTGTGGCCCTCACTGCATGAGAGATGACAGTGACACGGCTTTGTCATTCCTACGTTTAAAGAGTTAAACTCTAATACCTTGAAACTTTTTTTTTTTTTACTAAATATGTGTCTGGGTCCCGTTGCGACTTTGTAGGGTATTGAGACAAGCCAAGAGTGCCACCTACTGGACAGTACTAGATTTGTAAACATTTTTCGTGTTCATTTTTTTAAAATTATTCTCAGGTCCTGGAGAACCTGGACCAGAGTTGTAACTTAACATTCTTGGGCCCCAATGCAACATCTGTAAGAAGCCACGGAACCAGGGCCAGGTTCTGTTGCTACCTCTGTAGCCCCTATAGCTTAGCCCTTGAAGAAGTATGAGCAGGGAGTGTTCATATGGCTTATTATACAGCAGTCTTGCTTTATGACCCCAAGGGCAAAGGCCACCGTCAGTAATTTTAGGGTCCTATACCAAGGAGTGTGGACGTCAACTGAATCAGGAAAAAACAAATAGGACCGTTTCAGGTGTAGACCTGTTCCCATTAGTTCAGCTTCATAAGGATACCATACAGATGCATTAAAGGGGTACTCCACCCCTACACATTTTATCCCCTATCCTAAGGATAGGGGATAAGATGTCTAATCGCTGGGCACCCCTGCGAACTCGGCTGTGGCACCCCAGACATCCGGTGCCCGGAGCAAACTTCGCTCGGTGCCGGATGACTGACGATGCAGGACGGAGGCTCGTGACGTCACAGCCCACTCGTGACATCACAGCCACGCCCCCTTCAATGCAAGTCTATGGGATGGGGGCTTGGCTGTGATGTCACGAGTGGGGCATGGCTGTGATAAGCCTCTGGCCCTCTTCACGAACGTTGGGTGCAGCAGGGAGATCACGGGGGTCCTCAGTGGCGGGACCCCCGCTATCAGACATCCTATCCCCTATCCTTTGGATAGGGGATAAGATGTCTAGGGGGCGGAGTACCCCTTTAACCCTTTGGGTGCTATTGATGCCTCGATTCATAACCTACTAACGTTTTCTTTCTCGAGTTGTTATGGCGAGAAGAAAAATGTCCCAGGACGGGATGATTGACGCGGTCAAAACAAAACCTTTGCTCCCGTTCCCCAGTTTCCATTTCAGATGCTGAGAACATAAATGAACGATGTGTTAAAATATTCTGCTCCTGCCCTCAGAGTCACTGGGATCAGACACTATAGAAAGTGTAGAAAATGTTGTTGCAACGGTTGCCCGCGTTCCCTCACGATCCAAGGACCCGTGGTTCCATCACAGATGAATTCACTGTATGGAGCCAATGAGTCTGGTTTCAGCAAATACATTTTCTAGTTTAAACAGGAAAACTTTTTCCTGAATGGTTCAGGATATCGGTCCGGTTAAACATTGACTGTATAAATACATTTTCCAGGTCTCCATTAGAGTTTTTATCTTTTTCTGGAAAGGGGAAAAAAAAAGGAGAAAGTCCACCAAGGCATAACATGGAAACATAGAACGTGTCGGCAGATAAGAACTATTTGGCTCATTGTTACGCCTAGCGCTCCGGGTCCCCGCTCCTCCCCGGAGCGCTCACGGCGTCCTTCTCCCTGCAGCTCCCCGGTCAGCGCTGACCGGGAGCGCTGCTCTGCCATGGCCGTTGGGGATGCGATTCGCACAGCGGGACGCGCCCGCTTGCGAGTCGCATCCCAGGTCACTTACCCGTTCCCGTCTCCTGCGGTCATGTGCTGGCGCGCGCGGCTCCGCTCTCTAGGGCGCGCGCGCGCCAGCTCCCTGAGACTTAAAGGGCCAGTGCACCAATGATTGGTGCCTGGCCCAATTAGCTTAATTGGTTCCCACCTGTTCCCTGCTTATATCTAGTCTCCTCCCTTGCACTCCCTTGCCGGATCTTGTTGCCTTAGTGCCAGTGAAAGCGTTCTTTGTGTGTTTATACCCTGTGTACCAGTACTATTGCTATCTCCCCTGACTACGAACCTTGCCGCCTGCCCCCGACCTTCTGCTACGTCCGACTTTGCTTCTGCCTACTCCCTTGTACCTCGCCTATCTTCAGCAGCCAGAGAGGTGCCGTTGCTAGTGGATACGACCTGGTCACTACCGCCGCAGCAAGACCATCCCGCTTTGCGGCGGGCTCTGGTGAAAACCAGTAGTGTCTTAGAACCGGTCCACTAGCACGGTCCTCGCCATCCCTCTCTGGCACAGAGGATCCACCTCCTGCCAGCCGGCATCGTGACAGTAGATCCGGCCATGGATCCCGTTGAAGTTCCTCTGCCTGTTATCGCCGACCTCCCCACACTGGTCGCCCAGCAAGCCCGACAGATTGCCCAACAAGATCACCAGCTGTCGTACTTGACCACCATGACTCAGCAACTCCAGTCGCAGCTACAGCAGATTCAGTCTCAGCTACAGCAGCAGCAACCATCTCCTCCGCCAGCTCCTGCACCTCTTCCGCAGCGAGTGGCCACTCCTAGCCTCCGCCTGTCTTTGCCGGACAAATTTAATGGGGACTCTAAGTTTTGCCGTGGCTTCCTTTCCCAATGTTCCCTGCATCTGGAGATGATGTCGGATCAGTTTCCTACTGAAAGGTCTAAGGTGGCTTTCGTAGTCAGCCTTCTGTCTGGAAAAGCCCTGTCATGGGCCACACCGCTCTGGGACCGCGATGACCCTGTCACTGCCTCTGTACACTCCTTCTTCTCGGAAATTCGAAGTGTCTTTGAGGAACCTGCCCGAGCCTCTTCTGCTGAGACTGCCCTGCTGAACCTGGTCCAGGGTAATTCCTCCGTTGGCGAGTACGCCATACAATTCCGTACTCTTGCTTCTGAACTATCCTGGAATAATGAGGCTCTCTGCGCGACCTTTAAAAAAGGCCTATCCAGCAACATTAAGGATGTTCTGGCCGCACGAGAGACTCCTGCTAACCTGCATGAACTCATTCATCTAGCCACTCGCATTGACATGCGTTTTTCTGAGAGGCATCAAGAGCTCCGCCAGGAAAAGGACTTAGATCTCTGGACACCTCTCCCACAGTCTCCACTGCAATCTGCGCCTAGGCCTCCCGCCGAGGAGGCCATGCAAGTGGATCGGTCTCGCCTGACCCTGGAAGAGAGGAATCGCCGTAAGGAAGAGAATCTTTGTTTGTACTGTGCCAGTACTGAACATTTTCTGGTGGATTGCCCAATCCGTCCTCCACGTCTGGGAAACGCACGCTCGCACTCAGCTCTCGTGGGTGTGGCGTCTCTTGATGCCAAGTCGGCTTCTCCACGTCTCACGGTACCTGTTCGGATTTCCACTTCAGCCAGCTCTCCCCTCTCAGCCGTGGCCTGCCTGGACTCTGGAGCTTCTGGGAATTTTATTCGGGACTCCTTTGTGAATAAATTCCGGATTCCGGTGACCCGTCTTGTCAAGCCACTCCACATTTCCGCGGTCAACGGAGCCAGGGTGGACTGTACCATACGTTTCCGCACGGAGCCCCTTCTTATGAGCATCGGATCTCACCACGAGAGGATTGAACTTTTGGTCCTCCCCAATTGCACCTCGGAAATTCTCCTTGGACTTCCCTGGCTTCAACTTCATTCCCCAACCCTGGATTGGTCCACTGGGGAGATCAAGAGTTGGGGGTCCTCTTGTTCCAAGAACTGTCTAAAACCGGTTCCCAGTAACCCTTGCCGTAACTCTGTGGTTCCTCCTGTATCTGGTCCCCCTAAGGTCATTAAGGACTCTGCCTGCCACAGGAAATGCCCCTCCCCCCCTCCCAGTTCCATCAGGCAAGCTTCTGTGTCCCCTCATGGCCCTCGTCCTGGTGTCACACTGCCCCGTGCCAGGTCCCGCCCTCTGCCCGCTCTCCCCATTCCTACTCCTGCGGTTCTGCCTGCCGTTGAGGAATCCCTCCATCCTTTCCCGGTGTCCTCATCCCAGGGGAGGCAGTTACCCGATAAAGAGAAGGGGAGACCTAAGGGGGGGGGTACTGTTACGCCTAGCGCTCCGGGTCCCCGCTCCTCCCCGGAGCGCTCACGGCGTCCTTCTCCCTGCAGCTCCCCGGTCAGCGCTGACCGGGAGCGCTGCTCTGCCATGGCCGTTGGGGATGCGATTCGCACAGCGGGACGCGCCCGCTTGCGAGTCGCATCCCAGGTCACTTACCCGTTCCCGTCTCCTGCGGTCATGTGCTGGCGCGCGCGGCTCCGCTCTCTAGGGCGCGCGCGCGCCAGCTCCCTGAGACTTAAAGGGCCAGTGCACCAATGATTGGTGCCTGGCCCAATTAGCTTAATTGGTTCCCACCTGTTCCCTGCTTATATCTAGTCTCCTCCCTTGCACTCCCTTGCCGGATCTTGTTGCCTTAGTGCCAGTGAAAGCGTTCTTTGTGTGTTTATACCCTGTGTACCAGTACTATTGCTATCTCCCCTGACTACGAACCTTGCCGCCTGCCCCCGACCTTCTGCTACGTCCGACTTTGCTTCTGCCTACTCCCTTGTACCTCGCCTATCTTCAGCAGCCAGAGAGGTGCCGTTGCTAGTGGATACGACCTGGTCACTACCGCCGCAGCAAGACCATCCCGCTTTGCGGCGGGCTCTGGTGAAAACCAGTAGTGTCTTAGAACCGGTCCACTAGCACGGTCCTCGCCATCCCTCTCTGGCACAGAGGATCCACCTCCTGCCAGCCGGCATCGTGACACTCATCTAGTCTGCACAATATTCTGAATACTATTAATAGTCCCTGGCCCCATTATATAAGAAGGATAGCCTTATACCTATCTCTGTCTTATATGAAGGATAGCCTTATACCTATCTCTGTCTTATATGAAGGATAGCCTTATACCTATCTCTGTCTTATATGAAGGATAGCCTTATACCTATCCCTATCTTATATGAAGCATAGCCTTATGCCTATCCCTATCTTATATGAATGATAGCATTATACCTATCTCTATCTTATATGAAGGATAGCCTTATACTTATCTCTATCTTATATGAAGGATATGAAGAAGGATAGCCTTATACCTATCTCTATCTTATATGAAGGATAGCCTTATACCTAACCCTATCTTATATGAAGTATAGCCTTATGCCTATCCCTATCTTATATGAAGGATAACCTTATCCCTATCTCTATCTTATATGAAGGATAGCCTTATACCTATCCCTATCTTATATGAAGGATAGCCTTATGCCCATCCCTATCTTATATGAAGGACAGCCTTGTACCTATCCCTATCTTATATGAAGGATAGCCTTATGCCTATCTCTATCTTATATGAAGGATAGACTTATACCTATCCCTATCTTATATGAAGGACAGCTTTATACCCATCCCTATCTTATTTGAAGGATAGTCTTATACCTATCTCTATCTTATATGAAGGATATCTTTATACCTATCTCTATCTTATATGAAGGATAGCCTTATGCCTATCTCTATCTTATATGAAAGATAGCCTTATACCTATCCCTATTGTATATGAAGGATAGCCGTATACCTATCTCTATCTTATACGAAGGATAGCCTTATGCCTATCTCTATCTTATATGAAGGATAGCCTTATGCCTATCTCTATCTTATATGAAGGATAGCCTTATGCCTATCTCTATCGTATATGAAGGATAGCCTTATACATATCTCTATCTGATATGAAGGATAGCCTTATACCTATCCCATGCATGCTTAAACTCCTTTACTGTATTTGTAGCTACCACTTCTGCAGGAAGGCTATTCCATGCATCCACAACTCTCTCAGTAAAATAACACTTCCTCATATTACCTATTACTTTTGCCCCTCCTCTTGTGGTTGTTTTTCTTCTTTTATCTCTATCATGTTCCCTCTGTCCATCAAGTTCAACCAGAAGATGGATGAAAGTACGGGGTATGGGTGGATGTAGAACATGTGGGTAATGATATAATATATTGTGAATTCGGGTAGAATATATATAGATATATAATATATTGTACTACGTCTTTGCCCTGGGTGAAGGAAATCCTAGCTATACCTTATGTAGTCCCTAAATTTGCTCTTCAGCTTATAAAGTTTTTAGTTACCAGTATTCTAAAAAACATCTCTTTGGATGTGGAAATTTCAGAAATTTCACGGGAATTTACAGATGAGGATTGGGACATTCTTTCGCTTTCAATGCCTATAATATTATGGAAACCCTATACTCTGTAATAACATCAATATTGCCGGGTCCGATGAGGTCTGGGATGATGATCCCGCTCTCCTCTCCTCAAACCAGATATGTTGTTGTTTTATGGTCCAACGTGCAGTTTCTATTTTAGGCAAAGAAAAACATGTCAGATCCCAGGAACTGAGCCTTATGTCGATCATTATCAAGAAGGCGCAGAAGTATTTTAAGATCCTCGCAAATCCCCAAATCTCTATTGTTGAAGACTATGCTGAGCAAGCAACTGGTGGATGTCTACTCAATCGCGTCCAAGTCTTCACACATTCTTGTTTTAGGGTCTTTCTTACTTGATCCAAGGCCTGATAAATAAGCCAATCTGACCCTTTGGTCTGTATTGAATTAGGTTCCGGGCGCACACAATGTCCCAAGGATAGTTAAAAAAGAAAAAGAAAAAAAAGAAGTTATTTCTGTATTAAAGTAAAGAAGACTAAGGGAAAAGATATTACACATCACGTCTCTTTATATAATATATGAACTCCAAGTAGTAAAC
This sequence comes from Hyla sarda, assembly GCF_029499605.1. Taxonomy (NCBI): domain Eukaryota; kingdom Metazoa; phylum Chordata; class Amphibia; order Anura; family Hylidae; genus Hyla; species Hyla sarda. The sequence goes on from NC_079189.1 coordinate 17,392,884, forward strand.
CAGTCATCATTAGGCTTAGATAGTCCACGTGGGTTCAATATATTTTGCATAAGTCAATAGGGCAAGCGAATGTACGGTAAGAAACTTTGTTATGTATCTTTCCAATAAAAAGCTTACCAAGATTCTTTATTTCCCCTCCTCTGTGCTAAACTTTAAAAAAAATCCTGTATTTACAAGAGAGACAAGAGGGAATATCCTAGCTGCTTCCCCTTGCCCCTAGCAGTAAGGCCCCAGACCCAGGGACACCATTTCAGAGGCCCACACCTCTCCCAGGGGCCCATGCCCACAGAGAATTAGTCACCAGGCTGAGTACCGTTCCCAGCCTCACTTCCAAAACACCTTTTCAAACCACAATAATTGCCACTCATGCCTCCAAATCCCTCTCCCGATATCGCCACAACAGTGGCGTGTGACGCCTTACACGCCCCTGTTCTGCCACAACAACACAGCCTGCTGAACCACCTCCCTAATCTCTAAAATCCACAGATCCATACCCAAAGCTTTAAGATGCACTCCATCTAGGGCCAAAAATTCCAGAGCACTCTCCTCCAAATCACGATGCTGGACCACCAGCCCACCATTCCGAGCAACAAACCTACCGACTGTCTTGTTCACCTCGACTCTGGCCCTATTCAACCCAGCCACTGACCTAGCCTGACACCATTTCCTTCTAGCAACCATGTCTGACCAGATCAAGATAATGCCCGGAAACGTAGCCCACAACCTCAACAAATCTACCTTAATATCTTGCATCAGATCTCTAGACCTCCGAACCCCCAGGTCAATCCCCCCACATGCACCACTAGTACATCCGGGGGCCCTATCCATTCTCACAAAAAACTGTATATGCGGTAACAACCCATTCTAGCGCAGCCCCCCTTTACCCAACCAGCACACCAGCGCTGCCGAATGTGAGAACCCCAAATGATGGCCATCCGGCCACACCTCGGCTCGAACTTCCTCTCTAGCCACGCAGGAAGGGCGAAGCGCCCAAAAAGCCTGAAAACACGTCACAGGGCATACCGCACACCCCAACAAAGGTACTAACCAAACGAGCACCCCCCCCTGTCCAGAGGGTCCATCTTGGACCAACGAATTAAACACTCCAAACCCCCATCCCCCAAACGTACATCCCTCACCAAAAGGCCTCCAACTACCGTCCTGTTCAGAGCCACCAGCTCAGTGATGCAAAAGGGGACACTAATGACTGTGACACAGGGAGAGAGGAGAGGACACTAATGACTGTGACATAGGGAGAGATGAGGGGACACTAATGACTGTGACACAGGGAGAGATTAGAGTGATGTGATGTAAAAATAGATATTCCTCTATGGCATATATCACAGAAGGCATACTTCTATGGCATATATATATATATATATATATATATATATATATATATATATATATATAATGAGTGTGTGTGTGTGTGTGTGTAGATCCAACTCTCATTTGGCCCGAGGGCCGGCACCATTTCAAAACACCACCACCACCATAGGCATAGGCCTCCTATGTCTAATGGAAAATCCATTCCGGGATACATTTATACCAAGTTTAGTACTTTACTACAGACACATCAATTACCACATTGATTATTGTTCTTACTGTTAGTTTACAGCTAGATGAGCTATATTGACGATGTATTATTTTTACTAATACATTTTTACAGCTCAACATTTGACTTTGGAAACATTAAGCACATCAACTTCGCATTCTTTGGCCTTGCTCTGGATCAACAAAATTTTGCAATGTAGACAATTTATATTTGCACAGCTCTAGAAGGTGGTAGTAGATTACTCCTTCACTTTAAGAATTTCGAAAAATTCTGAATTAAAAAACTTGCACGGAGATAAGTTTTTCTTTCTTCAAAGTCATGGATCAAGGGAACAAAACTGATTCAAACAAGAGTCAGATGGATTCCCTAACGAAAAGGTACCGTCAGACGCTCCATTTACATCTTGATTTTCCTAAGTTTCCCTTTTAATGATTTGTCATTTTTAGTTTTTTTTTTTCATTTTCTTTATTTTGCTTTTTGTTTTTTATTTGAAGGAAACCCAGTTTTAGCCTTTCTGAGTATAAAGAGCATAAAGTGTTGTACCCCAAGTGAACAATAAAGCAATTATGTTATAAAGTTACCGCAAATTAGAGGGCTGGCCCCCCGAAATTGATTCATGATCAGATTTAAGACTGTTCTATAATCTTTGGCAGACATTCAAGTGGAAGAAAGTTCATTTCACTGCAATATGATTATTTTTATATCAGCGGAGAAATAGCAGCAGCAGCAGCTCCCTGTGATGGAAGGAATGACTTATGTATGCGGCGAGCGGCCGTGTGTGGGTGAAGCGTTTAACTTTGTGTTAAAGTCACTTAAAACATTGATAGATCTGGAAAATAAAACATTTCAGATCCTGGGTTCCTCATAAACAGCTAGTTAACCCGGGTCTGTCGCAATCCCCTGGTGAAAGACCATGGAAAAGAGAAGGAAAAATAAAGTGTTATCCCGTTGCTTGCACACAACTCGGTTGGGATAGAATGAGTAGCATGTAGATGAGAGGACTCAGGAATAGCATTGAGGTTTTGAACGTCTCGTGGTTCGCCGTATAAGACGCACTTTTTCTTCCCCAAAACTGGGGGGGGGGGGGGAATCGGTGCGTCTTATACGGCGAATACACACACCAATCGCAGCGGTCCCTGCGGCCATCAACGGCCGGGACCGCAGCTAATACAGGACATCACCGATCGCACCGATGCCCTGTATTAACCCTTCAGACGCGGCGATCAAAGCTGACCGCCGCATCTGAAGAGAGAGTGACACTAACCCGGCTGTTCAGTCAAGCTGTTCGGGACCGCCGCGGTGAAATCCCGGCATCCCGAACAGCTTACAGGACACCGGGAGGGACCTTGCCTGCCTCCTCGGTGTCTGCTCCGTGCCGGGATCCCCTGAATGGCCAGCGCTCTCCTTTGACGTCATCACGTCGTCGCGCACGCCGTCCTGTTATCCAATAGGAGCGGCGTGCGTAGTGACGTGATGACGGCGACGGAGAGCGTGGATCCCGGGGAAGAAGACGTCCGGAGCGTCGGGGACACCACGGGGACGCGGCGACAGCGATGGAGCGACATCCAGGGCAGCGGTGACGGGTCAGGAGCGGCGGGGACACGTGAGTACTACCTCCTATACCAGTGGTCTTCAACCTGCGGACCTCCAGATGTTGCAAAACTACAACTCATGCTGGGAGTTGTAGTTTTGCAACATCTGGAGGTCCGCAGGTTGAAGATCACTGTTGGGTTCAGAATCTTTTTTTTCTAGATTTTGCACCTTGGGTGCGTCTTATATGCCAGTGCGTCCTATAGGGCGAAAAATACAGTATTTCTTTGTACAATTTGTACAAGCATTCACACCCCTTTAGAGGGATTTTCCCATCAACAACACTCATAAATGATCAGCAGCAGGATAGTTGATGAGTGTCTGATCAGTAGAGACCCAACTCGACTCTCCTCTACTATTTTAGTCTGGTTCCATTTAGCCAGGGGGACATGAAATTCCCATTCTCATGATTGGTGGGGGTTCCAATGGTCGTGCATACACAGACACTCATATTAAAAAGTTTGAAATGTTGGGGTCCACCAGATCCAGGAAACAGAAGACAGTTGTTCCTTAACCCCTTAAGGACTGAGCCCTCTTTCACCTTAAGGACCAGAGCATTTTTTGCACATCTGACCACTGTCACTTTAAACATTAATAACTCTGGAATGCTTTTAGTTATCATTCTGATTCCAAGATTGTTTTTTCGTGACATATTCTACTTTAACTTAGTGGTAAAAATTTTATGGTAACTTGCATCCTTTCTTGGTGAAAAATCCCCAAATTTGATGAAAAAAATGAAAATTTTGCATTTTTCTAACTTTGAAGCTCTCTGCTTGTAAGGAAAATGGATATTCAAAATAATTTTTTTGGGGTTCACATATACAATATGTCTACTTTATATTTGCATCATAAAATTTATGAGTTTTTACTTTTGGAAGACACCAGAGGGCTTCAAAGTTCAGCAGCAATTTTGAAATTTTTGACAAAATTTTCAAACTCACTATTTTTCAGGGACCAGTTCAGTTTTGAAGTGGATTTGAAGGGTCTTCATATTAGAAATACCCCATAAAAGACCCCATTATAAAAACTGCACCCCCCAAAGTATTCAAAATGACATTCAGTAAGTGTATTAACCCTTTAGGTGTTTCACAGGAATAGCAGCAAAGTGAAGGAGAAAATTCAAAATCTTCATTTTTACACTCGCATGTTCTTGTAGACCCAATTTTTGAATTTTTGCAAGGGGTAAAAAGGAGAAAATTTTTACTTGTATTTGAAACCCAATTTCTCTCGAGTAAGCACATACCTCATATGTCTATGTTAATTGTTCAGTGGGCGCAGTAGGGGGCTCAGAAGGGAAAGAGCGACAAATGGTTTTTGGGGGGCATGTCACCTTTAGGAAGCCCCTATGGTGCCAGGACAGCAAAAAAACAACACATGGCATACCATTTTGGAAACTAGACCCCTCAGGGAACGTAAAAAGGGGTAAAGTAAACCTTAATACCCCACAGGTGTTTCACGACTTTTGCATATGTAAAAAATATTTTTTTTTTTTACCTAATATGCTTGGTTTCCCAAAATGTTTACATTTTTAAAAAGGGTAATAGCAGAAAATACCCCCCAAATTTGAAGCCCAATTTCTCCCGATTCAGAAAACACCCCATATGGGGGTGAAAAGTGCTCTGCTGGCGCACTACAGGTCTTAGAAGAGAAGGAGTCACATTTGGCTTTTTGAAAGCAAATTTTGCTCTGGGGGCATGCCGCATTTAGGAAGCCCCTATGGTGCCAGCCAGAACAGCAAAAAAAAAAACACATGGCATACCATTTTGGAAACTAGACCCCTCAGGGAATGTAACAAGGGGTAATGTGAACCTTAATACCCTACAGGTGTTTCATGACTTTTGCTTATGTGGAAAAAAAATTTTTACCTAAAATGCTTGGTTTCCCAAAATGTTTACATTTTTAAAAAGGGTAATAGCAGAAAACACCCCCCAAAATTTAAAGCCCAATTTCTCACGATTCAGAAAACACCCCATATGGGGGTGAAAAGTGCTCTGCTGGCGCACTACAGGTCTCAGAAGAGAAGGAGTCGCATTTGGCTTTTTTAAAGCAAATTTTGCTCTTGGGGCATGCCGCATTTAGGAAGCCCCTATGGTGCCAGGACAGCAAAAAAAAAAACATGGCATACCATTTTGGAAACTAGACCCCTCGGGGAACGTAGCAAGGGGTTAAGTGAACCTTTATACCCCACAGGTGTTTCATGACTTTTGTATATGTAAAAAAAAAAAAAAATTTTTTTTACCTAAAATGCTTGTTTTCCCAAAAATTTTGCATTTTTAAAAAGGGTAACAGCAGAAAATACCCCCCAAAATTTGTAACACAATTTCTCCCGAGTACGGCGATACTCCATATGTGGCCCTAAACTGTTGCCTTGAAATACGACAGGGCTCCAAAGTGAGAGCGCCATGCGCATTTGAGGCCTAAATTAGGGACTTGCATAGGGGTGGACATAGGGGTATTCTATGCCAGTGATTCCCAAACAGGGTGCCTCCAGCTGTTGTAAAACTCCCAGCATGCCTAGACAGTCAGTGGCTATCTGGCAATACTGGGAGTAGTTGTTTTGCAACAGCCTGAGGCTCCGTTCTGGAAACAGTGGCGTATCAGACGTTTTTCATTTTTATTTGGGAGGGGAGGGGGGTTGTGTAGGGTTATGTGTATATGTAGTGTTTTTTGCTTTTTATTTTATTTATTGGTAGCTTAGTGTTTTTAGGGTACAGTCACATGGGCGGGGGTTCACAGTAGTTTCTCGCTGGCAGCTTGAGCAGCTCAAACTTGCAGTCGGATACTTACTGTAAGCCTTCGCCCATGTGAGTGTACCCTGTATGTTCACATTGGGGGGGAACATCCAGCTGTTGCAAAACTACAACTCCCAGCATGTACGGTCTATCAGTGCATGCTGGGAGTTGTAATTTTGCAAGGCTTTTGGAGGCTCCGTTTTGGAAACAGTGACGTACCAGACGTTTTTTTAATTTTTATTGGGGAGGGGAGGGGGGCTGTGTAGGTGTATGTGCATATGTAGTGTTTTTTTACTTTTTATTTTATTTTGTGTTAGTGTAGTGTTTTTAGGGTACAGTCGCACGGGCGGGGGTTCACAGTAGTTTCTCGCTGGCAGTTTGAGCTGCGGCAGAAAATTTGCCGCAGCTCAAACTTGCAGCCGGATACTTACTGTAATCCTCTGCCCATGTGAGTGCACCCTGTACGTTCACATTGGGGGGGGAGAAACATCCAGCTGTTGCAAAACTACAACTCCCAGCATGTACGGTCTATTAGTGCATGCTGGGAGTTGTAGTTTTGCAACAGCTGGAGACACACAGGTTGTGAAACACCGAGTTTGGTAACAAACTCAGTGTTTTGCAACCAGTGTGCCTTCAGCTGTTGCAAAAGCTACAACCCCCAGCATGTACGGACAGCGGAAGGGCAAGCTGGGTCTTGTAGTTATGCAACAGCCGGAGGCATACCACTTTGGCTGGGGATGCTGGGGATTGTAGCTATGCAACAGCTGGAGACACACTGGTTTGCTACTTAACTCAGTGTGCCTTCAGCTGTTGCAAAACTACAACTGTCACCGACAGCCAATGGGCATGCTGGGAGTTGTAGTTATGCAACCACCAGATGCACCACTACAACTCCCAGCATGCACTTTAGCTGATTGTGCAAGCTGGGAGTTGTAGTTATACAACAGCTGAAGGTACACTTTTCCATAGAAAAATGTGCCTCCAGCTGTTGCAAAACTACAAGTCCCAGCATGCCCATAAGGGCATGCTGGGAGTTGTGGTGGTCTGCCTCCTGCTGTTGCATAACTACAGCTCCCAGCATGCCCTTTTTGCATGCTGGGAGCTGTTGCTAAGCAACAGCAGGAGGCTGTCACTCACCTCCTTCTGCTGCTCCACGATGCCGCCGCACATGTCAGTCCCTCGCCGCCGCCGTCGCTCCTGGGGCCCCAATCCCAACAGGGACGCCGGGGATCGGGGTCCCCAGCACCTGGGGTCTTCTGCCCGCACCTGCTCACGTCCTCCGGAAGAGGGGCAGAGCGGGTTGCGGGAGTGACACCCGCAGCAGGCGCCCTGATTGGTCGGCCGGGAAACCGGCCGACGAATCAGGGCGATCGTGAGGTGGCACCAGTGCCACCTCACCCCTGCTGGCAATGGCTGTTCAGGGCCATCTCTGACGGCCCCGATCAGCCAGTAATTCCGGGTCATCGGGTCACTGGAGACCCGATTGACCCGGAATCTGCCGCAGATCGCTGGACTGAATTGTCCAGCGATCTGTGGCAATCGCCGACATGGGGGGACATAATGACCCCCCTGGGCGATATGCCGGGATGCCTGCCGGAAATGCTCAGGGCGTATCCATATGCCCTCGGTCCTTAAGGACTTGGAAACGGGGGCGTATGGATACGCCCTATGTCCTTAAGGGGTTAAAGGGGTACTCTGGTGGAAAACTATTTTTTTTTTTTTTTTTATGAACTGGTGCCAAAAAGTTATGCAGATTTGTAAATTACTTCTATAAAAAAAATCTTTATCCTTCCAGTACTTATTAGCAGCTGTATGGTACAGAGGAAATTCTTTTATTTTTTGTCTTGTCCACAGTGCTCTCTGCTGACACCTCTGTCCGTGTGAGGAACTGTCCAGAGTAGCATAGGTTTGCTCTGAGGATTTTCTCCTGCTTTGGACAGTTCCTGATACGGGCATCAGGTGTCAACAGAGAGCACTGTGGACAAGACAAAAATGAAGTTCACAAAGAAAAGAATTTCCTCTGTAGCATATAGCTGCTAAAAAGTACTGGAAGGATAAAGATTTTTTAATAGAAGTAATTTACAAATCTGTTTAACTTTTTGGCACCAGTTGATTTGAAAACAATGTTTTCCACCGGAGTACCCCTTTAAATGAATGAGCAGCAGTGGGCATGTGCGATCAGAGCTCCTCTCATTCTCTGTAGGGCTCTCAAACCTTGCCAAATTCTTAGCTTAGTATAGGGCATAGGGGATGACCCCTTTAAATTCTATATTCTCCAGACTAATACAGTGCCGATGCAGTGAATCCCACATGTGGCCACCCCCACCGCTTGGCAAATTTTGTGACTGGCCTCTGAAGCCTTTAACCACTGCACTTGACATTACAACAGCTTCATGATCACATGTGGACTCAGAAAGCCATTTTATTTTTTTATTTATTTTTTAAAGCTGTTCATCTCCCGCTACTTATCTTTTCAGAATGTCTGAGGTCAAGAGGCAAGGAATGAAAAACAGATCTGTATTATATCCTTTTTTGCCATGTGCTCAGTTTTTGCTCCTGGGATGAGGACGGAGAACACCTTAGTAAGCTTAAAGGGGTATTCCAGGCAAAAACTTTTTTTTATATATCAACTGGCTCCGGAAAGTTAAACAGATTTGTAAATTACTTCTATTAAAAAATCTTAATCCTTCCAATAGTTATTAGCTTCTGAACTGCTCAGCTCCCGGGACGTGAGTCATCAGAGAGCAGTTAGACAGAAAACAACAACTCAACTTCAGAAGCTAATAACTATTGGAAGGATTAAGATTTTTTAATCGAAGTAATTTACAAATCTGTTTAACTTTCCAGAGCCAGTTGATATATAAAAAAAAAAGTTTTGGCCTGGAATACCCCTTTAAAGTCAACACCAAGGACATTTTATTTCCATCTACTTAGGATAAAATATATCAGGGGACAGTACAGAGATCTATTTATACCCAGGACTGTATCTATAACAAGGGGGCATCCTCTACGTCTAGAGGAAAGAAGGTTTCTACACCAGCACAGACGGGGTTCTTTACTGTAAGAGCAGTGAGACTGTGGAATTCTCTGCCTAAGGAGGTGGCCATGGTGAACTCTATAAAAGAAATCGATGCATTTTTAGAGAATAATAACATTACAGGTTATGAATACTAGATTTATAGGGACAGAACATTGATCCAGAGATTTATTCTGATGCCATATTTGGAGACGGAAAGGAATTTTTACCTCTAGTATGAGGTTTTTTTTTGCCTTCCTCTGGATCAACTCAACTCAGTAGGGACTCATTTGGGATATAGGTTGAACTTGATGGACTCTGGTCTTTTTTCAACCTTATGAACTATGAACCATGTTACTATATAAAAAAAAAAACACTTGAGTAGGTTCACCATGAAAAGCCAGGCTGGGTTCACACCACAATAAGATTGTACATTGGACGATACCAATAGACGCTGGCCAAAAAAGGTATGCAGCAAAGGGCACTTTCACGTTAATGGACTAATTCTGAGAGATGCAGTCCAAAACATCTGCAGTGCCGAAGGTTGCCTACACCTAACCGAGAGACGTGTCAAAAGTTTTGATCAGTCGGTGTCTGAGTGTAAAGACCATGACTGACCAGTAGACAATCCCATAGACTTACATTGTAAGCATGACTCGGTCACGTGACACAGAGCCAGAAGAGAATGCACTCAGCGTGCTCGGCTCTCGGCTCGTTCTAACAATCTGATTTTTTAATTCATGGATTCACAAATTGGTTATCATGAGTGACATTACTTTAGTTTGAAGACTTCTTGACTGAGTTTAACTGGGACCATGGCGAAAAGTAGATGATATATCGTAGCTTCAGACCATCAAAATCACATTGGCACCAGTAGTCCATAAAAAAAATTACTAAAAGTCTCCTTAAAATTGTCTTTATATCTCTCAACCTTATTTCCTCTATCTCATGCCAGCTGGACTTCCTAGGACAAGACCATGAATCATTGAGGTGAACCAAATCCAACTGGTGTTGTCTATGCCCACTTTGCTACATTCGGGTGGGTGGAATGCACTGGAGTGCATGGAGCCTTACATATCGTAACCCATAGAACCCTCCCGGGTTAGCAGCAGGTAAAAGTCTAACTGGTTTTATGTTCTTTAGGCTAAAGTCAATTGGAAATAAAGCCATGTCTAATTGCTCAATTATCAAATGTCAAACTCGACATAAGTCTTGTTTCAATATAATGAGATTTGAGGTCTCTGGTGGGGTATGTTTCCAGGTACATTGCACAGATCCCATCTGCGGCTGAAAACCGACGAATTTTGTTTCTTAGAATCTTTGTAATGTTTAACTTTGCATTCCATTTTCATTGGCAATGGATCGGGTTATTACGAGGGAACAAAAGTTATTTTTGGTAAATATTCACCCTTGGCGTATATACAATCATCTTTAGAAAGTCAGTGCAGGTAGGTTCAAGAATAACAGCTATGTAACTTTGTTGTGGACCCCTGACTATCAAATAGACTTCTATTCATAGGGATTACCATGGGACCCCGGTGCAAAGTTTCGAAAGGAGATGGAGGAACTTGTTGGTCTCTTCTTTATGACCCTTGGGTTCACAGGCGTCAAATATCACTTTATGTTGGTTGTTTCAAGGAATTTTTTTTAAATCCGAAAGTGGCAAAAGTCTTGTCTCTATCATAGTTATAACCAATACTTGGCTTGTTGTCCTTGACCGCAAACTTGAATTGTAGAGCGTCAGTGATCCAGAGGATTGGATTCTGTCCTTTCTAGGCCCCTCCTGCCATCTTTAGAGAACATGTTCATGCCCACGTAAATTCCATTGATGTCTTTTTTGTTCTGATAGTACATACAGTTCATAATATCAATGCAGTCTAGTTATAAAGTTATTTATGAATATTCCCATAAGAAATAACAAACAAAGCAAAAACTGATTTAGTTGCCCATAGAGCCAATTTTGAAATGTGTTTCCATATCGTGACATAAAAAGTAAGAAAGCGCTATTCGAGTCCCTTTTGTTTACTGGCCGCTCCTACGTAGACAAGACATGTTGAAGGAATAGCTTATGAATATGAGCGAACGGTCGGCACTGCAGCAATGTCCCGGTGCACGAGGAAAATACTTGAACAGATGAAGAAGATCCCGGCACACGGTTAGTAGCTTTTTACTCTTTTTTATTAGAGTTTTTCAGCTTTGCGTTACTGCACGCGTTACGACTCCATCTGAGCCTTTCTCAACAGCTGATCAGCTGTTGAGAAAGGCTCAGGTGGAGCCGTAACGCATGCAGTAATGCAAAGCTGAAAAGCTCTAATAAAAAAAGAGTAAAAAGCTACTAACCGTGTACCGGGATCTTCTTCATCTGAAGGAATAGCTTATGTCGTGGATAAAGATCTTCAATATGCAGAGGGATGATCCCCTCAAACTTGCCATTTGGCCGTTTGTTGATACATGAATGAAATTCTACTAGAACATTGGATTGGCCATGCCGGAAACAATTTACCAAGATGTGTTGCCACCCACATTTACCATATCTAATAGCAATGTCCAGCATGGTCTTGTAGGATCGACCTTATTTCAAGGTGAAAAACATACAAGGTTTAAGAAAAAGGCAACACGTACACAACCTTAGTCATACCATCATGCTTTTTTAATCAGTCTGTATATTACTGCCTCCTATGTAGAATACAAAAGTAAAACTACTATAATACTGCTACTATATACAAGAATATAATTACTATAATACTGCTCCTATATACACGAATATATCTACTATAATACTGCCTCCTATGTACAAGAATATAACTACTATAATACTGCTCCTATATACAAGAATATAACTACTATAATACTGCCTCCTATGTACAAGAATATAACTACTATAATACTGCCTCCTATATACAAGAATATAACTATTATAATACTGCCTCCTATATACAAGAATATAACTACTGTAATACTGCTCTTATATACAAGAATATAACTACTGTAATACTGCTCCTATATACAAGAATATAACTACTATAATACTGCCTCCTATATACAAGACTATAACTACTATAATACTGCTCCTATATATAAGAATATAACTACTATAATACTGCTCCTATATACAAGAATATAACTACTATAATACTGCTCCTATATACAAGAATATAACTACTATAATACTGTCTCCTATATACAAGAATATAACTACAATAATACTGCTGCTATATACAAGAATATAACTACTATAATACTGCTCCTATATATAAGAATATAACTACTATAATAGTGCTCCTATATACAAGAATATAACTACTATAATACTGCTCTTATATACAAGAATATAACTACTGTAATACTGCCTCTTATATACAAGAATAGAACTACTAAAATACTGCCTCCTATTTACAAGAATATAACTATTATAATACTGCCTCCTATGTACAAGAATATAACTACTATAATACTGCTCCTATATACAAGAATATAACTACTATAATACTGCTCCTATATACAAGAATATAACTACTATAATTCTGCTCCTATATACAAGAATATAACTACTATAATACTGCTCCTATATACAAGAATATAACTACTATAATACTGCTCCTGTCACGATTCGGCTTCCAGGTAGTGGATCCTCTGTGCCAGAGAGGGATTGGCGTGGACCGTGCTAGTGGACCGGTTCTAAGCCACTACTGGTTTTCACCAGAGCCCGCCGCAAAGCGGGATGGTCTTGCTGCGGCGGTAGTGACCAGGTCGTATCCACTAGCAACGGCTCACCTCTCTGGCTGCTGAAGATGGGCGCGGTACAAGGGAGTAGGCAGAAGCAAGGTCAGACGTAGCAGAAGGTCGGGGGCAGGCGGCAAGGTTCGTAGTCAGGATGGGTAGCAGAAGTTCAGGTACACAGGCTTTGGACACACTAAACGCTTTCACTGGCACAAGGCAACAAGATCCGGCAAGGGAGTGCAAGGGAGGAGACTAGATAAAGGCAGGGAGCAGGTGGGAGCCAATTAAGCTAATTGGGCCAGGCACCAATCATTGGTGCACTGGCCCTTTAAGTCTCAGAGAGCTGGCGCGCGCGCGCCCTAGAGAGCGGAGCCGCGCGCGCCAGCACATGACAGCAGGGGACCGGGACGGGTAAGTGACCTGGGATGCGATTCGCGAGCGGGTGCGTCCCGCTGTGCGAATCGCATCCCCAACGGCCAAAACAGTGCAGCGCTCCCGGTCAGCGGGACTGACCGGGGCGCTGCAGGGAGAAAGACGCCGTGAGCGCTCCGGGGAGGAGCGGGGACCCGGAGCGCTAGGCGTAACAGTACCCCCCCCCTTAGGTCTCCCCTTTTCTTTGACCGGCAACTGCCTCCCCTGGGATGAGGACACCGGGAAAGAATGGAGGGTTTCCTCAACGGCAGGCAGTACAGCAGGAGTGGGAATGGGGAGGGAGGGCAGAGGGCGAAGCCTGGCACGGGGCAGTGTGACACCAGGACGGGGGCCATGAGGAGGCACAGAGGTTTGCCTGACGGGACTGGGAGGGGGGGAGAGGCACTTCCTATGGCAGGCAGAGTCCCAGTTCTTTATCTCCCCGGTGGTCCAATCAAGGGTGGGGGAATGAAGCCGGAGCCATGGCAGACCGAGGAGGACCTCAGAGGTACAACTGGGGAGAATGAAGAACTCAATCCTTTCGTGGTGGGGTCCGATAGACATCAGGAGGGGTTCTGTGCGGTAACGCACGGTGCAGTCCAATCTGGCTCCGTTGACCGCGGAAATGTAGAGCGGTTTGGCAAGACGGGTCACCGGGATGCTGAATTTATTGACAAAGGACTCCAAAATAAAATTCCCGGAGGCACCAGAGTCCAAGCAGGCCAAGGCTGAGAGGGAGGAGTTGGCTGTAGGAGAAATCCGCACGGGAACCGTGAGACGTGGAGAAGAAGATTTAGAACCAAGAGATGCCACACCCACGTGAGCTGGGTGCGTGCGTGCGTTTCCCAGGCGTGGAGGACGGATAGGGCAATCCACCAAGAAATGCTCGGTACTGGCACAGTACAGACAGAGATTTTCTTCTCTACGGCGATTCCTCTCTTCCTGGGTCAGGCGAGACCGATCCACTTGCATGGCCTCCTCGGCGGGAGGCCCAGGCATAGACTGCAAAGGATGCTGTGGGAGAGGTGCCCAGAGATCTAAGTCTTTTTCCTGGCGGAGCTCTTGGTGTCGCTCAGAAAAACGCATGTCAATGCGGGTAGCCAAATGGATGAGTTCTTGGAGGTTGGCAGGAATCTCTCGTGCGGCCAGCACATCCTTGATGCGACTGGATAGGCCTTTTTTAAAGGTCGCGCAGAGAGCCTCATTATTCCAGGATAGTTCAGATGCAAAAGTACGGAATTGTATGGCGTACTCGCCAACGGAAGAATTACCCTGGACCAGGTTCAGCAGGGCAGTCTCAGCAGAAGAGGCTCGGGCAGGTTCCTCAAAGACACTTCGGACTTCAGCAAAAAAGGACTGGACTGTGGCTGTGGCAGGATCATTGCGGTCCCAGAGCGGTGTGGCCCAAGACAAGGCCTTTCCTGAAAGAAGGCTTACTACGAACGCCACCTTAGACCGTTCTGTAGGAAACAAGTCTGACAACATCTCCATATGCAGGGAACACTGAGACAAAAATCCACGGCAGAGTCTGGAGTCCCCATCAAATTTGTCCGGCAGGGACAAGCGGAGGTTAGGAGCGGCCACTCGCTGCGGAGGAGGTGCAGGAGCTGGCGGAGGAGATGGTTGCTGCTGTAGCAGGGGCAGAATTTGCTGTAACATGGCGGTCAACTGCGACAGCTGCTGTCCTTGTTGGGCAATCTGCTGCGATTGCTGAGCGACCACCGTGGGAAGATCAGCGAGACTTGGCAGCGGCACCTCAGCGGGATCCATGGCCGGATCTACTGTCACGATTCGGCTTCCAGGTAGTGGATCCTCTGTGCCAGAGAGGGATTGGCGTGGACCGTGCTAGTGGACCGGTTCTAAGCCACTACTGGTTTTCACCAGAGCCCGCCGCAAAGCGGGATGGTCTTGCTGCGGCGGTAGTGACCAGGTCGTATCCACTAGCAACGGCTCACCTCTCTGGCTGCTGAAGATGGGCGCGGTACAAGGGAGTAGGCAGAAGCAAGGTCAGACGTAGCAGAAGGTCGGGGGCAGGCGGCAAGGTTCGTAGTCAGGATGGGTAGCAGAAGTTCAGGTACACAGGCTTTGGACACACTAAACGCTTTCACTGGCACAAGGCAACAAGATCCGGCAAGGGAGTGCAAGGGAGGAGACTAGATAAAGGCAGGGAGCAGGTGGGAGCCAATTAAGCTAATTGGGCCAGGCACCAATCATTGGTGCACTGGCCCTTTAAGTCTCAGAGAGCTGGCGCGCGCGCGCCCTAGAGAGCGGAGCCGCGCGCGCCAGCACATGACAGCAGGGGACCGGGACGGGTAAGTGACCTGGGATGCGATTCGCGAGCGGGTGCGTCCCGCTGTGCGAATCGCATCCCCAACGGCCAAAACAGTGCAGCGCTCCCGGTCAGCGGGACTGACCGGGGCGCTGCAGGGAGAAAGACGCCGTGAGCGCTCCGGGGAGGAGCGGGGACCCGGAGCGCTAGGCGTAACAGCTCCTATATACAAGAATATAACTACTATAATACTGCTCCTATATACAAGAATATAACTATTATAATACTGCTCCTATATACAAGAATATAACTACTATAATACTGCTCCTATATACAAGAATATAACTACCATAATACTGTCTCCTATATACAAGAATATAACTACTATAATACTGCTCCTATATACAAGAATATAACTACTATAATACTGCTCCAATATACAAGAATATAACTACTATAATACTGCTCCTATATACAAGAATATAACTACTATAATACTGCTCCAATATACAAGAATATAACTACTATAATACTGCTCCTATATACAAGAATATAACTATTATAATACTGCTTCCTATATACAAGAATATAACTACTATAATACTGCTCCTATATACAAGAATATAACTACTATAATACTGCTCCTATATACAAGAATATAACTACTATAATACTGTCTCCTATATACAAGAATATAACTACTATAATACTGCTCCTATATACAAGAATATAACTACTATAATACTGCTCCTATATACAAGAATATAACTACTATAATACTGCTCCAATATACAAGAATATAACTACTATAATACTGCTCCTATATACAAGAATATAACTATTATAATACTGCTTCCTATATACAAGAATATAACTACTATAATACTACTCCTATATACAAGAATATAACTACTATAATACTGCTCCTATATACAAGAATATAACTACTATAATACTGTCTCCTATATACAAGAATATAACTACTATAATACTGCTCCTATATACAAGAATATAACTACTATAATACTGCTCCTATATACAAGAATATAACTATTATAATACTGTGAATAAAACAGACAGAACCCAGATAGCCATCTCTTTGTCCTCATATAAACAATGAAGATATACTGTAAAATACATTTTCCTCTGCTCTGTTCCTCTTGTTTTTCTGGATACACATTCATGTGGTCAGCCCTGTAGCTCCCTTCTCACTCACGCCTCCGGTATTAACTATTGTCGGGTCCAGAAATGTCCTGAACTTTTTACCGCTGGAGTTTCTTTTGATAACATGTTTTCTTCATGAATAAATGTAAGTGGACGAATTGTTCTCCATCTGGACAGGGTTATTGATGTAAAACTGAAATTTGGAACAAAAAAAGTACAAAAAAAAAAAAAAAAGATTTTCTCCGTGCAGCAACAATTATTGAAAAGTAGCACATGAAATGATCCAGACGATACAGGTAGAAGAACGCCGGAATGGCGTCTTCTGAAGGTCAGCAGAAACTAGTGTTCCTTCGAAGCAGTGCACTCTGGAAAGGTAGGAGTTAAAATGTCATATTAATGAGATCAATGGGGGGGAATTTATCAAAACCCGTCCATAGCAACCAACCAGACTGATTCTTCGATTTTTTTCAGAGGCCTTTACAAAATGAAAGAAGCGATCTGATTGGTTCCTCTGGACAGGGTTTTATAAATTGCCCCCTATGACCCCAATAACAGATCTACAGGTCAACAGGTCATCTCGAGTGCACATAACTTAGAGGTAACATAGCAAAAAAGGACATCCCTATTAAAGTCCTCAAGATAATACATGACCCTACCTGCCAGTGTAGACAACACCATTCAGAAGATGGCCATGTGGGATGAGGGGCCATCTAATCACCAATGGATGGAGGGCTACAGGGCCGGCTCTGCCTATAGGCAAAACAGGCAGCCATCTAGAGCGCCCTCTTAAGGGGGGTGCTGCTCTTCCCTCTGCCAAATTTACAAACAACAACAAAAAACGTGGTCTCAAATGGCTGGAGGTGCTCAACCCCAAATGCAGTTGTGCATATATACTGGGGGAGCAGATCCTGCCCTTGTAGTCCATTGCTAGGGGCGATCCCCAGCATAAAAATGCATACAATGGAGGATGCCTGCAGTGGACTACAAGTGCCACAATAGAATCCTACACCAGATAAACGGTGTGGATGTGTAACAATTAGAATAATACAATACAGAAATGTAGGTGCACTACTGTGGTAGATGTATACAGTGACATTGGCTAATCCCTCAACACTGATGTTAAAATTGAGACATTCGCCAGTATATCCTTATATTAAGGACACACCAGAGCCCGCACACAAACGCCAAGGTTTCTCAGATGGCACGGGACCTAACGCTAACCTACCTGTGCGTGATAAGCAAAAACCAGGGGCCAGTGGGCAATTACAGCAGCACTAGGTCGACATGCAGCCTGCTCCCAGTTCCCTCCAGTGTGACTGAGCACACATACAATGGAAGGGGGGAGAGAGGCTACAAGCCCCACCCAAGTTGGCTGATATAGGTGCATGGCCTCACAGGTGCAACCCTAATGCTGCCTGGAAAATGTTCAAGGCGCATTAACATATGGAGTTTACACACCTCCACGTATAAATTTACAAACAACAACAAAAAACGTGGTCTCAAATGGCTGGAGGTGCTCAACCCCAAATGCAGTTGTGCATTTATACTGGGGGAGCAGATCCTGCCCTTGTAGTCCGTTGCTAGGGGCGATCCCCAGCATAAATATGCATACAATGGAGGATGCCTGCAGCGGACTACAAGTGCCACAATAGAATCCTTCACCAGATAAACGGTGTGGATATGTAACAATTAGAATAATACAATACAGAAATTTAGGTGCACTACTGTGGTTTTTGCTTTTCACGCACAGGTAGGTTAGCGTTAGGTCCCGTGCCATCTGAGAAACCTTGGGGTTGGTGTGCGGGCTCTGGTGTGTCCTTAATATAAGGATATACTGGCGAATGTCTCAATTTTAACATCAGTGTTGAGGGATAGCCAATGTCACTGTATACATCTACCACAGTAGTGCACCTAAATTTCTGTATTGTATTACTCTGCCAAATTTAGCCAGCCAGCATCCGAACCACCCGCTCACAGCCAGTCCCCCCCCCCTCACCATGTGTCACCCCAGTAGTAAGGAGATTACATGAGGAGGTTTGTTACAGTGTGTCACCCCAGTAGTAAGGAGATTACATGAGGAGGAGGTTTGTTACAGTGTGTCACCCCAGTAGTAAGGAGATTACATGAGGAGGAGGTTTGTTACAGTGTGTCACCCCAGTAGTAAGGATATTACATGAGGAGGGGGTTTGTTACAGTGTGTCACCCCAGTAGTAAGGAGATTA
Organism: Hyla sarda; assembly: GCF_029499605.1. Taxonomy (NCBI): domain Eukaryota; kingdom Metazoa; phylum Chordata; class Amphibia; order Anura; family Hylidae; genus Hyla; species Hyla sarda. The sequence continues at coordinate 17,411,563 of NC_079189.1, forward strand.
CATGAGGAGGAGGTTTGTTACAGTGTGTCACCCCAGTAGTAAGTGGTAAAGTGTCAAAGGGCAGAGACAATGGGCAGGGTCAAGGTGGCAACAAATTAGCCTTCGCCTAGGGTGGCAAAAATCATTGTGACGCCATATATAAAAACTTGACGTCATGCCATATATGATAGGTCATCGAAAGTCTAACTAACCATTCACAGACCTTGACTTGTCAGAAAGAGACATCAGAAGTCGTGTTCATTGGGGTCCGGCTGCTGAGACCTCCCATCGACCACTAGAATGAAGGGACACAACAGTTCCCCTGAGTGTTGTGCCACTTCATATCTGCTTGGCTTTCCTCAGAAAGCTGAGCACACAGAGTAGGGGAGCAGTAAAGGTCTCATTGACTTTCCGCACAATGGAAAAAAAATGAAGGAACACAGGGCTCAAATGATCACTTGGGTCCCTTCCTCCTAGCGATCGGTGGGGGTCTCAGCAGCCAGACCCCCCACTGATTATAACTAATCTATGACATGTCGAAAGTTTAGGTGCACTTTATCATTTATGAAACAAAAGCTAAAATCTCATAGATCCTGTGGCTTCTCCTTGGGATTTCCACATGGAATTTGTGGTAAATAACCACAAGTTTCCAATGAATATGAACAAAGTTGTGAAAACTCCATTCATTTTCATCAGACAATCTTTCTCCAATGAAAGTGAATAGAGTTTTCACAACTTTGCTCATTCCGCTAGAATAAGGAGGGTGGTTCTCACACAGTGCTCCGGAGGACAAAATGTCTTCACTGACATCTTCAGGTAGGGTCAGTTGTTGGGCTTTGAAAATACCTTTATATAGCTGCACATGATAAAGTTATATGACTTTGCAATGTGAAAGTGTAATTTTTGCTGAGCACATACCCTGTTTCTCTCCAGACAGGTGTAAGTCCAGCAGATCTTATCACACTGATGACTAGCGTCAACTGTAGACGACACTTCCCACTTCTTACAGCTTCAGTGTGCCGTGTTTCAGTGACCCTGAATGGCTGGAGGGCAACACACACCCCTCCCTGCAGCTCGCACAGGAAATAAGCCCAGTGTGTGGAGTTTTTTGCTGACACAGCAGGATTTTCAAAGGCTGTTTATGGGGGTCTGATTATAAAACAAATCAGCCGGGATGCCTTGTGGAGTCATGGTGAGCTTATATATAGAGATATCTAGCCAAAATAGTTTAAAAAAACCTACTTAAATAAGATATATATATATATATATATATATATATATATATATATATTTATATATATATATATATATATATATATATATATATATATATATATATATATATATATATAGCAACAGAAGAATACAGTAGCACACTGCCAGCACAAGGATATAGGTGCAACATGAATATGCAGTTAAAACATGGAGAGCTATACAGCTATGGTGTAATAGATGCAAATGTGAAACTATGAAATACTATTTCATAGTTTCACATTTGCATCTATTACACCATAGCTGTATAGCTCTCCATGTTTTAACTGCATATTCATGTTGCACCTATATCCTTGTGCTGGCAGTGTGCTACTGTATTCTTCTGTTGCTGTATATCTAGCCTAGTAGCGTGCACCTGTAGGCCAGGTCCATATAATAGTTTGGTATCAACTAAAGTGCTGGCTGACTTATTCTTTGTCTGTATTGCACATACGGGGGAGTGGCTACCTCCATGTTGGCCTTGCACCCCACCCACCTCTATCAGGTGTGTATATAAGGTGGCTTGGATGTTCCAGATCCTGCCATGCTTACTGAACTGTTCACACAGAGGCATATTCACAGTGTAGGGTCCGTCCCAGGAGGCCACCTTATCGCGGTGGGACGGTCCAAGCTATTTGACCGCCGGCGGAGACAAATTTGCGAGCTAAGTGCCTCACTATTTCATAGTTTCACATTTGCATCTATTACACCATAGCTGTATAGCTCTCCATGTTTTAACTGCATATTCATGTGTCACCTATATCCTTGTGCTGGCAGTGTGCTGCTGTATTCTTCTGTTGCTGTATATCTAGCCTAGTAGCGTGCACCTGTAGGCCAGGTCCATATAATAGTTTGGTATCAACTAAAGTGCTGGCTGACTTATTCTTTGTCTATATATATATATATATATATATATATATATATATATCTTATTTAAAGGGGTACTCTACTGCTCAGCGTTTGGAACAAACTGTTCCGAATGCTGGAGCCGGCATCATAGCTCCGCCCCCTCAAGATGTCATACCCCCGCCCCCTCAATACAAGTCTATGGGAGGGGGTGTGACAGCCGCCATGCCCTCTCCCGTAGACTTGCATTGAGGGGGTGGGGTGTGACGTCACAAGGGGGCGGGCTATGATGTTACAAGCTTACGGCGCCGGCTCCAGCGTTCGGAACAGTTTATTTCAAATGCTGAGCAGCGGAGCACCCCTTTAAGTTGTTTTTTTTTACCACTTTTGGCTAGATATCGCCTTTAATCTGAGGCTATGCGGACCAAATGCACCCCTTTATCCAGCAATATCTCTAAAGCATAGCTCTGCTTTAAGTTGGTCAAACTACAGTGGTCCCTCAACATACAATGGTAATCCGTTCCAAATGGACCATCGTTTGTTGAAACCATCATATGTTGAGGGATCCGTGCAATGTACAGTATAGGACAGTGGTCTACAACCTGCGGACCTCCAGATGTTGCAAAACTACAACACCCAGCATGTCCGGATAGCCGCTGCCCTGGATGTCACCTTCCATCGCTGTCGCCGCATCCCCGGGGTGTCCCCGCCGCTCCGGACTGTCACCGCTCATCACCACTGCCCTGGATGTCGCCGTCCATCGCTGTTGCAGCGTCCCCGGGGTGTCCCCGCCGCTCCGGCAAGGCCTCTGCTTCCCCATCATCCTCGCTCTTCGTCACCGCCATCATGCCGCTACACATGCCGCTACGCACGCTGCTCCTATTGGATGACGGGACTGTGTGCGCAGCGACGTGATGACGACGATGGAGAGCGCCGAGGATACAGGGAATCCCGAAGAGGACGCTCCGGAGCCCCGAGGACAGGTAAGTGAATGTCAGCGTCCAAGTACAGTTGTCTCCACTTACTTCTTCTCAAGGTCCAAAGGCCAAAACATGATCCCAAGGTGTATTTAGTGTCTTTAAGTAAGATGAATATGAACCTCCATGTATGGTATTTGGGTCAAACTAGACAGAAAGCCCTGGAGGGGACAGAATGGGAACGGAGGGGCCCCATGACAGGGGTATTATGCGGCAAGGTAGGGGTTAAATGTGAGGAGTTTAGAGGAGGGAGCTAGGGAAGCGCGGGCTTTTAGTGAGGGAGTAGGTAGGAGTTAAGGAGGGTATATAGGAGAGGGCATTTGTACGGGGGCCACAATCTGCGTGGCTGAAGAAGTGTCCCTACCTGTGCCATGGCAGACATGGAGGCGATTCTGCGGCGCGTGCGGGATGAGGTCCTCCGGTGCGGCTCCCAGTGGCTGGAGGACGCGCTCCCATCCCTCACCGCCTCTCGGGTGCTTTCGGCGGGGGAGTCCGGGCCCCGTTCTAGCGGCCGGCGCTCTCGCCCGCCGGAGCGCCTATCACCTGCAGCTTCCCCTATTCCCAGGCGCCGACGGGTGAGTCCTTCTCCGGCCGCTTCCTGCCGTGGGTCCAGAGCGTCGGGCGGGGGGCGGTCCGGTCAAGCACCCCTCGGTCGGCCTGTTGTGAGGAGCGGTGCGGGGCGTGCTGTCGGCGCGCCCCAGGGCTTCGGTGAGGGACCGGGGCGTGGTGCGGCCCGCTCTGGAGGGCGGGCCCGGCGGAGATCCGAAGCTGCTTTTTCCTCTGCCCCTCAGTCGGGGGGGCAGTCTCCTGCAGGCCTGGTTGCTACCCGGGCCGTGATTCATGTTGCGCCCTCTGCTTCCTCTTCCAGGGGGAGCAGGAGGGCTGGTTCTGCGGTGTCCCCTGCTGCTGCTGCCGGCAGGGGGGCGGTGCTTCTGGGAGGAGACGAGATCGAGGCTGCTCTCAGTGAGGTCAGTGAGGATGATCTGCTGCTGCTGGCTGGAGAATCTACAGAGACCCTGGACCCGCTGTCTTGTCCCCTGCTCCCCTCCGGGGTTGTAGTGGGTGTTGGCGTCAGCGGGGTTCGGTCGCCACCACTGTCCGTCCAAGCCGCTGGTGGGGCGAATTCTGCTGCTGCGGAGTCGTCGGACGGGGTCGCCCGGTCCTTTCCTTGGAAGATGTGTCTGTCACCCGTAATGTCCGGAGTCGCCCTTCTTCTGGAGTTACGGCCGCTGGTTCCGAGCCGGTGAGGTCGGGTGAGTCTACCACTGTCTCCAGTCTGGGGGGTTTTGGGGGGGGGGGTGTGGGCGATTTACAATTGTTTTTTAATGGCTTGCATGCTTTACTGCGGGGGAGTGGTCTGGGGGCGGGGGGTTCCCAGGTGTCTCCGGTACCTGTTTGGGGGGCTGGGGGGGTGCAGCAGGCTGGGGGGGGTGCTGGGGTGTCGGGTCCGGTTGGGGGGACTGGGTCAGGCTCGTCGGTGGGGGCCCCGGTAGTGGCGGCGTCGGGCTCTGGGGGAGGGGTTCGACTTGCGGATGCGGCTAGGGGGGAGATTTATGTTTGTTTTGAGGGCCCATTGGGCGCTCATCTCAAGGCAGAGGTCCGGGAAAAAATTTGGAAGCGGGAGTATGTCGGCATTTTTTCGCTCCTGCCGCTGGAAAAGTTCAACTTGGACAGGGTCCGGCCGGACGAGTCTAAGCGGTTGGAAAAGGTGGAGGAGGAGGAGCGTCGGCGGTATCGGCTGATACCGCGGACGTTCTCCAATTGGCTTCAGGCCTTCGCCATTTTGGCTAGCGTGGTGGGTGAGAGGGCGCCGGAGTCCTGCTCCGGTCTCTTCTGCTACATGGATGCGGTGGGGGAGGCGTATCGGATTTATGGGGGCTTGGCGTGGCTTCGGTACGACGAGCAGTTCCGGCAACGCATGTCGGTGCGTCCGGATCTGCCTTGGGAGCATAAGGATATCGGTTTGTGGATGCGGCTGATGGCGGCTCCTCGTAGCGGGACCGGGCCGCAGTCCTTTCGGGACGGTGTCGGGGGTTCGGGTTTGGGGCGGTCAGGGGGGGCCGGGCGTGGGGTTTGTTGGCAGTTCAACGAAGGGAGCTGCAAGTTCGGGGCGGATTGCCGGTTCAAGCACGAATGTTCCGGTTGCGGGGGTGGGGGACACGGTTTGTCACGCTGTTTCCGGCGGGGGAAGGGTAAGCCGGGAGAGGCTGACCAGAAGAGGGGTGACGCCGGTGCGGGTGGAAAGGATGTTGCCTTTCCTCGCGCTTTACCCAAATAGGGAGGCGGCGGAGCTGTTGCGCTTGGGTTTTGCGGAGGGTTTTCGGATCCCCTTTTCCGGGTCGGCGGGTTCGGGGGGGCAGGTGCGGAATTTGGTTTCGGCACGGGCCCGTCCGGAGCTGGTGGAAGAAAAGCTTTTGCGCGAGGTGGAGCTGGGGAGGATGGCTGGTCCCTTTGCTGGCTCTCCTATTGAGGGATTGCGGGTGTCGCCTTTGGGCCTAGTGCCCAAAAAAGAGCCTGGCAAGTTTCGCCTCATTCACCATCTCTCCCACCCTGAAGGGGGAGCGGTGAATGACGGCATTGACCCGGTTTTGTGTGCGGTGTCGTACACTTCTTTCGACGCTGCGTTGGTGTGGGTGCGGCGTTTTGGGCAGGGGGCTTTATTGGCGAAAACTGACATAGAGGCAGCTTTTCGCCTGCTGCCTGTTCATCCTGACAGTTTTTACTTGTTGGGTTGTTGCTTAGGTGATAGTTTTTTCGTTGACCTTTGTTTGCCCATGGGTTGTTCTATCTCGTGTGCATTTTTTGAAAAGTTTAGTTCGTTTTTAGAGTGGGTGGTGCGGCGGGAGTCCCAGTTGGACTCGGTGTTGCACTACTTGGATGACTTTCTTTTTTTGGGCCCGGCTGGGTCTCGGGTCTGTGCTGTGCTGTTGCAGGAGATGGAGCGGGTCGCAACATGGTTTGGCGTCCCGTTGGCGCCGGACAAGACGGAGGGCCCGTCTACGGCGGTTAAGTTTCTGGGGATCATTATTGATACCGTGGCGATGGAGTGTCGGTTGCCGGATGAGAAGCTGAGTGAGCTGAAAGAGGAGGTCGATAGGGCATGCAGGGTTAAGAAATTGCAATTGCGGGAGGTCCAGTCACTACTGGGTCGTCTCAATTTCGCCTGCAGGATCATGCCTATGGGGAGGGTTTTTTGCCGGCGGCTTGCGGCGGCTACTGCGGGGGTTTCGCGGCCTACCCACTATGTCAGGTTGTCGGCAGACTTGAGGGCGGACTTGCGGGTTTGGCAGGATTTTTTGGGCAGGTACAACGGTCGGTCAGTGGTGATGGGTTGCCCGGTTTCTAATTGGGATTTGGAGTTGTTTACCGACGCGGCGGGCGGTTGCGGTTTTGGGGCCTATTTGCAGGGTCAATGGTGTGTGGGTCAGTGGCCGGAGGTCTGGCGGGTGGCGGGTTTGACGCGGAACTTGGCTTTGCTTGAATTGTTTCCGATTGTGGTGGCGCTGGAGGTGTGGGGGGACTTGTTTCGCAATAGGAGGGTCTGCTTTCATTGCGATAACATGGGGGTGGTACAGGCTATCAATAATCAGACGGCGAATTCTCCGCCGGTTGTTACGCTGCTGCGTCACCTGGTGCTGCGGGGTTTGGAGCTTAATTCGCATGTTGTCGCTTTGCATGTACCGGGGGTGGTTAACTCAGTCGCTGATGCTCTCTCTCGTTTGCAGTGGGACCGATTTCGGGAGTTGGCACCGGAGGCCGAGGAGCGGGGGATCCCTTGTCCGGAGTGGCTGTGGAGGCTGGTTTAGCTGTGGCGATGGGCCTTGTGGGATGGTCTGTGACCAGGTCAACGTGGGAGTCTTATAGTCGGTGGTGGGCAGATTGAGAGTTATTGCTTCGGCAGCTTTCCATTACGGGCGCCCCTTCGGAATGGGAGGCGGCTCTTTTATTTTATGTAGGCAGGGCTTTTTGTGAGCGGGTGTCCCCGTCAGGTCTGGGTCGCCGGATGGCGGCTCTGGCCTTTTGGTTCAAGGTCCGGGGAGTGCCGGATGGGACGAAGTCTTTTTTGGTGCGGCAGGCGGTGCGGGGGTTTCGTAAGGGGGCTAGTTCTAGGGATTTGCGCAAACCGGTGACATTTTCGTTGTTGTTGCGCTTGGGTTCTTTATTGGCTGGGGTGTGTTTTTCGGTATATGAGCTATGTTTGTTCCGTTTGGCTTTTGCGTTGGCGTTTTTTGGGGCTTTTCGTATATCGTAGTTGGTGTCTCCTAGTCGTTGTCAGGCCGGGGGGCTTCTTTTTTCGGATGTGGTTTTGGTGGAGGGGGTTTTGCAGTGCCGCGTTCGGCGGTCAAAGACGGATCAGCTGGGTCGGGGGGCGGTGGTGCGTTTGGCGCGCCTGGGGAGTTCGGAGATGTGCCCGGTGGCTTGTTACTCCGCGTTTTTGGCTTTGCGGGTGGGGATTGTGGGTCCGTTGCTGGTCCATGCTGACGGGGGTTTTCTGTCTCGTTTTCAGTTTGTGGGGGTTTTCCGTAAGTGTTTGCGCGCGGCGGGATTCGTGGCAGAGGACTACAGTTCTCATTCCTTCCGGATAGGTGCGGAAACCGAGGCGTCTCGGTGGGGCCTGGGACCGGAAATGGTTAAGCAGATTGGGAGGTGGGAATCTGAGAGGTATAGGCTGTACGTTCGTCCTCATTTGTTGTGATGTGCGTGTGTTTGCGCCTGTGGGTTGTACTGTATTCTTTTCTTTTGTCGTTTCAGGTGGAGCGGCTGGGCTTGTCTGGATTGTCGGCCATTCGTATGTGACGCGAGGGGCAGTAAGGGCAGGGGTTCGGCCGGCGGGCAGACAGTTGGGATTGGACGGTTCGGTGGCCCAGGTTCGCTGGTTGGGAAAGGGGGGCATGAGGTGGTCAGAACTGTTGTCCAGGGTCCAGTTCTTTGTTCAGCTGGACCGGTCCCCAGATATCTTAGTGGTCCATTTAGGTGGGAATGATTTGGGTGTGCGCAGGTCTCGGGATTTGATCAGGGACATTAAACTGGACCTGTTGCGTTTGTGGTCCTCTTTCCCGGATTTGGTCCTGGTGTGGTCCGAGATGGTTGCCAGGCAGAAATGGAGGCAGGCTCGGTCGGTGGTAGCGATCAACAAGGCGAGGATTAAGGTGAATAAGGCGGTGAGTAAGTTCGTGGCCAGGAATGGTGGTTTGGTGGCGCGACACCGGGATTTGGAGGAAGGGGGTGCGGATTTTGTGGCCTCGGATGGTATTCATCTTAATGGGATGGGTATGGATTTGTGGCTTCTTGAGTTGAAGGAGACGGTGGAGAGGGCATTGAGGCTGTGGAGGAACGGGGACAAGTAAGGGGTCACTTGTCCCCGTTGTGGCGGGGTCAGGAGAGGAATCTGGGGAGGCACCAGTGGATGGGCATGGTATGTTGGATGGTGTGGAGGTGGGCTGGGAGCGGTTCCCAGCCAGAAGGTGGAATTCAGGTTGGTGGGCTTCACAAAATGGTGCTCCTGTGCAGGTGAGCTATGGCTAGGAGCAAGTGAAGATCCCATCACCTGTGGTCTGGTAACGGTGCCCCTCAGGTTCTTCTCCTGCGCTAATAGACATCCTAAAGTTAGGACAGGTTATATTGTTATGTATGACGTTCATACATCGGTTTACAATGTTGTAATTGATTATTTATGTTATTTAATAAATGGGCTGCTGTGGCCTTTGTTTAACCAACACATGTCTTAGGTCATTTATGGGAGGGAATAAGCTAAAATTAAGTTAAAGGTGTTAAATGATAGATGATCTGGTGGGGGTCATAGCAGCTATAATATCCCCTAGTCAAGAAAGCCCTGGAGGGGACAGAATGGGAACGGAGGGGCCCCATGACAGGGGTATTATGCGGGAAGGTAGGGGTTAAATGTGAGGAGTTAAGAGGAGGGAGCTAGGGAAGCGCGGGCTTTTAGTGAGGGAGTAGGGAGGAGTTAAGGAGGGTATATAGGAGAGGGCATTTGTACGGGGGCCACAATCTGCGTGGCTGAAGAAGTGTCCCGCCCGCCCGCTCTTAATTTTGTCACAGTGGCGGGGTCAGGAGAGGAATCTGGGGAGGCACCAGTGAATGGGCATGGTATGTTGGATGGTGTGGAGGTGGGCTGGGAGCGGTTCCCAGCCAGAAGGTGGAATTCAGGTTGGTGGGCTTCACAAAATGGTGCTCCTGTGCAGGTGAGCTACGGCTAGGAGCAAGTGAAGATCCCATCACCTGTGGTCTGGTAACGGTGCCCCTCAGGTTCTTCTCCTGCGCTAATAGACATCCTAATGTTAGGACAGGTTATATTGTTATGTATGACATTCATACATCGGTTTACAATGTTGTAATTGATTATTTATGTTATTTAATAAATGGGCTGCTGTGGCCTTTGTTTAACCAACACATGTCTTAGGTCATTTATGGGAGGGAATAAGCTAAAATTAAGTTAAAGGTGTTAAATGATAGATGATCTGGTGGGGGTCATAGCAGCTATAATATCCCCTAGTCATGCTCCGTAACTGCAATCGATCGCTCTTTCTGAAGGTACTACCAGCAGAATCATGGCTTCTTTAACATCTCCAGAGGGCAATGTTAGAAGAGAACCAAGAGACCTTGATACTGCTTATGACCTTAATGTAACTCTCAACAGGTAAACCCATGGCTCACCCAGAGGACACTGTTTGAGTCCCATAGGCCATGTGATTGATGTATTTTAGTGGGGGGCATCTACATGTAACCAGCTCCTATTTCTAGGACCACAGAACGCACAGGAGAAGTCTTTGAAATATTTTCACCACAAGACCCTAAGACATCAGACTATGAGAGCTGAGGAGAAATCTCGAAGGGGGGTTGGGGGGGGGGGGGGGGGGCGGCCGCCACCAGAAATATCAGCCTAACAGGGGTTTGCGGCCACTTAAACAAAAAAATGTTGTTTGTTTGGCATTATTGGCAATAAAATCGAGACATGGAAGTCATTAATGTGCTTTGCAAATTAGTCACAAGGAATCAAATAGGGTCGTAAAGTAGGAATTGTAGCAGGCGGGCTGCGGGTGCACCAGGGGTGAAAAGGCCAGTCCTACCTGTGTAGACAAAATGGTTTTATGTGCCAACTAATGAGGGTCAGTCTGGGGCCTGCGCACAATATAAAGCAGAGCGGGTATCATTAAATCCAACATCACAGGAGCGCCGTCTGCCAGACCCAGAGGTATTAACCCAATAAATGCTGGGGCACAGCTGCGGGCCGTCTGCAAGACTAACACAAAAGAGGGGCAATGCCTATATTGGATTATGAATAACCAGAGCCACGCACGCACATTGTGATGGTAGGAAGGGGAATTCTGTCTGAGACATGAAATGAGCCGCCCAGGAGGTGAAAAGTTGAAAACTAGGGATGGCAGAAACATATTTGTGACTAAAAATGTAAATGTAATGTAAAAATTTTTTTTTTAAGAGAATCCATTCTGTTATTGGTCATGGATTTATATTCTATTTTTGGTTAGTTAAGACGATTGAATTCTCTCAAACCCATGCAGTCCATGGCATGGTCAGGGGGCAGATGCCACCATCTTGTTTAGCTTGGGTAGCAGGGGCCATGACCATCAACTCACCCCTTTCTATTCCAGTTTGACTATGGTAACAAAGAAATAATGTTTCTTCTTGAGGAGAGCATCATGAAGACATGTGGAGACTTATAGGCCATTCATGCTCCACTGGGAATTCTGGTAAGAAAGGAGCTATTTCAGGTAGCTTTCTCTTAAAGGGGTACCCTGCTGAAAACATCTTATCCCCTATTCAAAGAATAGGAGATAAGATGTCTGATCGTGGGGGTGCCGCTGCTGGGGCCCCCCCGATCTCCCGCAGCACCCAGCGTTCTAAAGAAACTCTGGGTTCTTGTGGCAGTGGTCTTGATGTTAAGGGCACACCCCTCGTGATGTTACACAACGCCCCCTCCATTAATGTCTAAGGGAGGGGACATGCCTCCTCCCATAGACATGAAAGGAGGGGGCGTGGCCGTGACGCTGGAGCACCGGAGTACCCCATTAAAAGTCAGTGTTTCACTGTAATTTAGAGTCTTAGAACATGACTGGGAATGTATGACAAGTCAGAAATCTCTCCAGAAGGAAAGAATTGCCATCTGTCGACAAGTGTTTTAGGGTTGTTGCCCCTTACCGGTACTGGGTCTGGCTGGCTGGTGAGAGGCCTGTCGATGTGGGACCAAAAGGGGAATGTTTCTCCTTAGGCAGAATGTCATAAACATGTGAGTAGACTTATAGGCCTCTCTGAGAATTCTGGGAAGTAAGGAAACACCATAGATGGCTGAAATCTGAGGCTGAGGATTGAATTTGTGTTATGAGATTCACACATGGATCAGCCAGGTTGATATTCAGTGGAGCAAAGCCTCGATGTTTCCATCAGATATAAATAACATGCCATCTATTTCCGTGGCGGAACTCCTCTCCATGGCGGCAGCCAAAATCTGTCATGTGAACATGTGAATCCACCTTTAGGCCTTTTGACAACTGGCATCAGGCGATGTCGGTCATGTCGGTCATGGACCTTTTACTTGTTGATGGTCCCTAGCTTTCATAGTTGAGATCTGGAAAACCATTAATTCCACTATTTGATCCTGAACTTTGTGTTCATCCTTTGAGAACAAGCACATTTATATCAATATAGTATAGAAATTCCTCAACGTCTCAGTCAAACTATTTAGGACTTTCCTGTAACCATGACCTTGCCTGTTGAATCTCTCTGTCTGAGATTGCTCATTGTAATGTCATTCAAACTCAAGGAGAACCTACTAATATAAACATGACACACTTTAAAGGGGTGCTCTGCCCCTAGACATCTTATGCCCCATCCAAAGATAGAGCGTCGGGTGCAGTGCTGGAGACTTTTCATGTCACGGCCACGCCCCCTCAATGCAAGTCTATGGGAGGGGGCGTGACGGCAGTCACGCCCCCTCCCATAGACTTGCATAGAGGGGGCATGGCCGTGATGTTACGAGCCTCTGACCCGCATCTACAGTCATCTGGCACCAAGCACCGGATGTATGAAGTGTCGCTGCCAAGATCGCAGGGGGTCCCCAGCGGCAGGACCCCCACGATCAAACATCTTATCCCCTATCCAAAGGATAGGGGATAATATGTCTAGGGGCAGAGTACCCCTTTAAGGTTTGTTGTAGCTGACCAAGAAGCTGCCACCAAAGTCTTCCCTTCAGTCTTCCGGTTCTTCCTTATATTCGAAAAATCAGTCTGCACTTTGACATCTCTTGACCAAGTGGTAAATTGAAGTCACTAGTTCAGTACGATCTATTCTACTGCTGATGCTTCCCTCTGAAGATTGAAAGGCTCAGTGCTGCCTTTTAGGCTCTGCTTCGCAGTGCATGTTGTTGACTAGATCCAATTCTCTAACTAGACGATAGTCTACATAGCTTTGCATTGCATTGTATCTCATTGAATAAATAAATACTCTTTTACTTGTAGAGATAGGACAGAGCAAGAATTGATGTGTTAAAAAGAGTTGGAACTTCCCCTATAGGTCTGTTGTATATGGCTGTCCACCATTGGGCATGTTGCATATGAAATTTGGAGGTCCACCACTGGGCCTGTTGTAAGAGTTGCAATAGGAATCCCTTGTCTTGACCTGTTGTCTATGAGTGTAGCCATTTGAGAGTAGGAAGAGAATGTCCACCATTGGGCCTGTTGTATATGAAATTTGGAAATCCATCACTGGGCCTGTTGTATTCAAGAGTTGCAATAGAAAGCCTTTCACTGGGCTTGTTGTATATGAAAATTGAAAGCGGATGTCCAACATTGAGCCTATTGTACATGAGAGTAGGAAGAGAATGTCCACCATTGGGCCTGTTGTATTTAGGAGTTGCAATAGGAATCCCTTGTCTTGACCTGTTGTCTATGAGAGTTGCCATTTGGAAGCCCTCCATTGGGCCTGTTGTATATGGGAGTAGGAAGAAAATGTCCACCATTGGGCCTGTATTATGTGAGATTTGAAAGTCCACTACTAAGCCTGTTAAGTATGAGAGTTGGTTGTCCACTATTGGACACTTGTTTATGAGAGTTGGGCAGGGAGGTCCACCATTGGGCCTGTTGTATATAAGAGTTTGAAGTCCATCACTGGCCTATTGAATATAAGAGTTGGAAGAGGAAATCTCTCATTGGGCCTATTGGATATTAGGGTGTAGTTCACTATTAGGTCTGTTGTACTTGAGAGTTAAAAAAAAAGTCCATCATTGGTCATAGGGGTGTAGCTATAGGGGGCACAGAGGGAGCCTCTGATTGTTCGTATTGTATACAATAGTTTTAAGGAAAGATCCACTTAGGCTTGTTGTATGTGAGAGTTAGAAGTGAAAGTCTACTATTTGGACTATTGGATCTTAAAGTTGGAAAAAGATTTAACCATTGAGCCTGTAAGTTATGGCCCTCTCTGGACACAAGGTTCTTGGTTGCCCTTCCAAAACATGTCCATACATGGTATCTCTGACCTAAACAATAAAGGCAAATGTAACCCTGATGCACTCCTTGATCACGTACCAACAGGTCTCCCTTAGTGTAATGCCACATATCAGATGCAATGGTCAGAATTGTACACAGTATTTTGGATGTTATTGAAAACTGGTTTTATAAAAATTTATTCCATTGGTGTTATCAGATCTTTTCAATTTTTTTGTTATTGCTGAATACAGGTCACCTTCATTTGTAATGTTTTCGACTACCCAATAATGCCGGATTATACCCCTGCAATGCTATATCTGCCCCCAGAATGTTTAGCTACTGGACTCAATAAGCCCCGAAGGAATCCCTTTGTGAGGTCCAACCATAAGGTTCCTCAGATCCTTTACCTTGTCCACATCCCTTCCTCCGTAATGATGTGTTTAAGGTTGAGGAGAACGCCTGGGAAAACCGTAAAACGAGAGGAAGTCTAATCTATAGCAAATGTCCTCATTAGTTTTATTTCCTGACACGTATTTGTGAACCAGTTGGGACTGGTATAACAACGGCGAGTAATAAGCTGCCCCCGTAATGATCTCCCCCAGGTCCACCACAAGCTCCGCGCTTACATTTCCCCTATACATAATATGGGAAATTATGGAACTACTGAACCACATAGCAGTAAACTATGCGAACACGGGGGAAGGGATTAGCACATTTAATGCAACTTCTTTATTATGAATATTTAATGCTCACTTACTTCATTGCGCCAAATATCTGTAGCAGAATTCAGCCTGAACTTCGTAGATGTCCACAAGACCCTAAACATGGACCAGATGGCCCTTCTTTGCATTAATAATTTTCTCGGGTTGCACAATAAAGTCTTCATTTCTCACCTAGAGAAGGACCATGGGAACTTTAGTGCCACAAAGTTCAAGGGTCATATCAAAAATTGTATACTTTTTCTAGTCCCTGTTTACAAGAACCTAGTTGAAGTGGAGAGGGTGCACCAGAAGACAATCCTAGTATGGAACAAATATACCTCAGCATACAAGTACAGTATACAAATGGACAATACAGAGATATTTCTAGTGATCTTCTATCTATCTATCTATCTATCTAATATCTATTTATGTATAGATAAATAATTTTCCATGACCAATACCAGTATACAAGGAGAAAATATATACAATCACACAATAACTGGATAATACCGCCATATTGTAGAGAATAAAACCACTGTACACAGACCAGTATTCCCCCATACAGTGCCCATATAGTGGTGGATACCAGCTGTACACAGGATCTGTATAACCATATAATGATTATATACAGGACCATAAGGCGGTAGATATCAGCTGAACACAGGATCTGTAAACAATATAAGTGACTATATACAGGACCACACAGAGGTACATACCAGCTGTACACAGGATCTGTATACCATATATGTGATTATATACAGAACCTTATAGAGGTAGATACCAGCTGTATACAGATCTGTATACCATAGAAGTGATTATGTATACCATAGAAGTTTGTATACCAAACTGTTATAATGCCATTGTAAGGGATTTTTATGCGCCCCGGGCGATTTTGCGTCCGTTTCTCCCCACAGCACTCTGAACCATTTCTTGGCTCGGCCTCCATGCAAATTAGTCCGGGGCACATTGCCTCCGCCTCCCTCTCTGTACTGCATCCTGGACTGTATAAGTGTTTACAAAACAGTGTGTAGGTAGATTTTTGCAAAACTACAACTCCCAGCATGCACAGACAGGCAAAGCCTGTCCAAGTATGTTGTGACTTGCAATTTTGCAAAAGCTTGCAACACAATGTTAGGAAAACACTGATAGAAATATATACAACTCGCAACATACTCGGACAGGCTTTGTCTATCAGGACATGCTGGGAGTTGTAGTTTTGCAAAATCTACCTTCACACTGTTCTTTGAACGGTTGCGGAGGCAATATGCCCCGAGCGATTTTGCATGGAGGTGGAGCCAAGAAATGGTTCGGAGAGCTGAGGAGAGGAGCAGACACAAAATTGTCTGGGGCACACTAAAAACCGCTTACACACCTTTTTTCCCTTGGTGTCCTGCACAGAAAAGAGTAGGTAGGTAGCTATGTAGTTAGGTAGCCAGATACGTAGGTAGGTAACTAACCAGGTAGGTAGCCCAGCACGTAGGTAGGTAGCTAGCTAAGTAGTTAGGTAGCCAGGTATGCTGTTAGGTAGTTAGGCAGCCAGGTATGTGGGCCAGGTTAGGTAGCCAGGAATATGGGGGGCAGGTTAAGCAGCCAGGTATATGGTGGGGTCAGGTTAGGCATCCAGGTATATGTGGGGGCAGCCAGGTATATGGAGGGGCAACCAGGTATATGGGGGTGCAGCCAGATATATGGGGGCTACCAGGTATATGGGGGGAAGCCAGGTATATGGGGGGCAACCAGGTATATGGGGGGGGGGAAGCCGGGTATATGTGGGGGCAGCCAGGTATATAGGGGCCCAGGTTAGGTTGCCAGGTATATGGTGGGGCCAGGTATATGTGGGGCAGCCAGGTACATGTTGGGGTAGCCAGGTATATGGGGGGGCAGCCAAGTATATTGGGGGCAGCCAGGTATATGGGGAGGGCAGCCAGGTATATGTGGGGCAGCCAGGTATATGCGGGGGTAGCCAAGTATATTGGGGGCAGCCAGGTATATGGGGAGGGCAGCCAGGTAAATGGGGGCAGCCAGGTATATGGGGGGGCAGCCAGGAATATAGGGGACTGCCAGGTATATGTGGGGGCAGCCAGGTATATAGGGGGGTCATCGGCACCTGAACTGCATGCTGTGTGGTGGTGGAGATGCGGCTCACACAAAGAGAAGACTTTCAGTTATGTGCACGTGAGCTGCGCATACAGCCGCATTAGTTAGAAAGCCGCATTAGTCAGGGGATCTGGGTTCCAAATCCCCAGTAGCAATGGAGGTGGCAGGCCCTTTACCCGCCTTGGCCCCCAGACCACGTCCGAACAGACTGGCCGGTCAGTCCAGCCGTTTATCGATCTATGCCAACTTATTTGATGGCTGAAGAACTTTATCTCTACCTATATCTATACACAGTATTTCATACTATACTGTATGTATATCTATCTATCTATCTATCTATATATATATATATATATATGTATGTATATATATATATATATATATATATATATATATATATTTATATATATTTCATGTGTTGTATTGTTCAGCGTCTGGAAAGTTGTGCATTATCTAAAAAGAAAATATAAAA
The DNA here is from genome assembly GCF_029499605.1 of Hyla sarda. Classification (NCBI taxonomy): domain Eukaryota; kingdom Metazoa; phylum Chordata; class Amphibia; order Anura; family Hylidae; genus Hyla; species Hyla sarda. The sequence goes on from NC_079189.1 coordinate 17,428,346, forward strand.
AAATTAAATAAAAAAATTGCAGCCAAGAGTTAAAATAAGATGGCTACAAGGAACCGATACATCAGCCGGGCTTGTAAAAATCTATTTTTAAAGAAGAATGATGTGAGAGAGTAAAGAATCCAGAGGGGCCGGTGCCAAGCAGTGTGAGCTTTTATGGATACATTACGGAGTGCCCAAAATGGGGTTACTCGGCCCTGCAACGCCCATGGTGTCGTCACAGACGGTTTTCCACATAAACTTTGACTTTGGATGGGATTTTAAGTGGAAACCACTCGGAGTTCTGATGGACCAGACAAGGAGTACAGAAGGAAAAACAAGGCAGGACATGAAATTCGAGCAGCCAAGGCTCTCCCTCCGGTCATTTTAAAAGGGTGGATTTTAGACGGTATTAATGTCAGGTTGTAAAATAGCAATGACCTGGCCCCATCCATCAAGGAAAATTTCACTTGTCCCCAGAGTCCTCTGCTCATTTGTTCTGACTCAAACTATGAGAAGGTTTTCTCCAGGTGAGAGGCCATCGTCACGTAGATAGGTTTGTGGAGACCACGGAGATGGTACAGGCAGTAGTCTGTCAGATGTTATGTCACGTGGTAGGGTGGTGGAGCTCAGTGGTCCTCAACCCATTCCCAAAGGCCCACCAACCTTCTGTGTTTTTTCAGTAACTCGATTGCATCCCTTCCATCTCTTCGGTGGTCGGAGTTAGTGCAGGTCATCAAAAAGCTTCTATGGAAGTCCCTTCGGGTATTATGCCTCGACCAGAGTTCTTAAAGGGGTACTCTGTCCCTATCCAGAGAATAGAGGATAAGATGTCTGATCGCGGGGATTCCGCCACGTAGGACCCCCATGATCTCTCTGCTTTTCACCCGGCATTTGTTTAGACATCACAGTCACGCCCTGCTCGTGACTTCACGGCCATGTCCCCTCAATGCAAGTCTATGGGAGGGGGCGTGACGGCCATCACGCCCCCTCCCATAGACTTGCATTGAGGGGGCATGGCCGTGAAGTCTTAAGCGGGGCGTGACTGTGATGTCACAAGCCTCCGCCCTGCATTGTCAGTCATCGGGCATGGAGCAAAGCTTGGGATGCCGCAGGGGGTCCCCAGCGGCGGGACCACTGCAATCAGACATCTCATCCCCTATCCTTTGAGGCCGCCACGCCCTCTCCCATAGACTTGCATTGAGGTGGCGTGGCATGGCGTGACGTTACAAGGGGCGTGACGGCCGTCATGCCCCCTCCCATAGACTTGCATTGAGGGGGCATGGCTGTGACTCCCGAGCCGGGCGATACCGTGATGTCACAAGCCTCCTCTCTGTATCGCCAGTTATCCGGAATGGAGCGAAGTTCGCTCCGTGCACCGGATGTCTGGGCAGCCGCAGCCGATATCACGGGGGTCCCCAGCGGTGGGACTCCCGCGATCAGACATTTTAACCCCTATCCTTTGGATAGGGGATAAGATGTCTAGGGACGGAGTACCCCTTTAAATAGTGTTGGGTCGAGAAGCCACAGAAACACAAGAACAGCATTGAGATGCCTTCAGCCCTATAGACTGGGATAAAGTCCTCAGAACTAAGACATCATCCTATATCTTCATTGAGGTTTATAATGTATGGTAAAAAAAAGGGGGGGGGATGGAAACATGAGAAACCAATTTGGATGAACAACAATGTAAAGGGTCAATAAATAACACAAAAAAAACACTAAAACAAAAAGTTAAAAAAGCTATAGGGAAATAAAATAAAATATGTAAAAAAAAAAAAAAAAAAGGCAAAAAAACTAGAGTCAGAAAGACTCATTGCCAAAGAAAGTAAAACTATCCCCAAAATGTTCTTTACTTATATAACTAGTAAAAAAAAGTTAAAACTGAAAGTGTCAGCCCTCTAAAAAGTAATGAGGGAAAAAGCCAATATATTAAACATATTTATTCCCAAATGAAATACCTGGTAAAATGCAGATGGTTAAAGTAAATTCGACATTAAATGTCACCTGTCTAACCCGGCGCCGCCTTAAAAAGGTTCACCCCTTTTATTCTAAGGCTGTGTTCTCCCATGCGCTTTTTTATTGCGTTTTCTCAAACACAAATGTGGGAACCCGATCTGAAGGAGTTAAAGGGGTACTCCGCTGCCCCAGCATTCGGAACATTTAGTTCCGGAAACTTGGAGCGGGCAGTGGGGTCATGATGCCACACCACGCCCCCTCCCGTAGACTTGCATTGAGGGGGGGTGACGTGATATCACAAGGGGCGTGGCCATGACGTTCCAACCTTGCTGTCCACACCCAGTGTTCTAAAGGAACGCTGGGTAATGCACAGAGATCTCAAGGGTCCCAGCGGCGGGACCCCTACGATCAGACATCTTATACCCTATGCTTTGGATAGGGGATAAGATGTCTAGGGGTGGAGTACCCCTTTAAAGGGGTTGGCCAGTAGTACATCTGTCCAGAAAGGGAGGGGTTAAAAAAAAAAAAAAGAATTCACACTTACCTTCCTCCCACCTGCACAACCATCACAAAACTCTGGTTTCTGTTGTGCGGCACTTCTGAGTGCGGGGACATGATGTCACAGGCCAGCCCAGCCAATCAGAAGCCACAGAGGGGTCCTGTTTCAGATTTTGAATTGGGGTTCAAGAGCTTCAAGCCACACCTCTGGCTGGCTATAATCTCGATACTGTCCTTCAGTGCCAACTTTGGTGGGACTTCCCTCATGCTGATCTAGACAGCATGGCATCACTAGCACTGGGCATGGGAGGTAACCCCTACCTTCATCTGCACCTGTGTCCACTAAGTGGGCACCATTTTTTAGTGAGGACACTTGGCACCTACACCTAGTGGAGGCACTAAGGGAGGCATCCCTCCTGAGTTGGGGGCACTAATACTTAACGAGATGCACTAAAGGGAGATATAAATATTTAGGGATTTGCGGTGTCCCAGTACAGAACTTAGTTCTGTACAGTCCTTAAGTCCCCTCAGGAAGAGTCCCTCAGGTCCGAGGGTTCCTCCTGCAGGGTTCCCCCCAGGTTACAGTGACCCCCCCGACCTACGATGGCCCCAACATACAATCATTTCAACATACCATGCTTTTGTATGTCGGGGCCATCGCATAAACGGCTATCCGGCAGCGCAGACTGCTTCAGCTGCCACCGGATAGCCGTTTACAGTGCCCCGTGTGGTCCGCTGACGATCACTTACCTGTCCTCGGGGCTCCGGCGCGTCCTCTTCGGGATCCCCTGCATCGTCGGTGCTCTCCACCGCTGCCATCACGTCGCTGCGCACGCCGTCCCGTCATCCAATAGGAGCGGCGTGCGTAGCGACGTGATGGCGGCGACGGAGAGCGAGGATGCCGGGAAAGCCGAGGCCTTGCCGGAGGGTCGGGGACAACCCGGGGCACGCTGCGACAGCGATGGAAGGCGACATCCAGGGCAGCGGTGACAGTCCAGAGCGGCGCGGACATGTGAGTACAACCTCCAATACCAGTGCGGACCTCCAGATGTTGCAAAACTACAACTCCCAGCATGCCCGGACAGCCGTTGGCTGTCCGGGCATGCTGGGTGTTGTAGTTTTGCAACATCCGGAGGTCCGCAGATTGTAGATCACTGTCCTATACTTTACATTGCACGGATCTCTCAACATACGATGGTTTCAACAAACGATGGTCCATTTGGAACGGATTACCATCGTATGTTGAGGGACCACTGTATATTGTACAGTGTATATTGTATATTCAATATGTTCATTTATTGTCTGTGTCAGTATGTATAAAGTTGTACAGATTGTATAAAATGTTGGTCATGTGTTTTGTAATCATAAGATATACCCAGAGTTCCAAGGGCACAGGTAACCCTGGCAACCAGCTACCAATGGGCTTTAGTCCAGCCCCCTAGTATATAAGGGTCTGTAGTCTGTATATTCACTCGCTTAGTTCCTGGCATTGAAGAAAGCACAAAGTCCTGTACCATTTAAGTTCAGCTTATCTAGGCCGAAGCCTAAGAACCTGCAGCCACAACTAAACAGTAAGTGAAATCTACCTCTACAATTCAAGTCCACTACTGTCCCGCTAAAGTTACAACAGTAGTACAGTGGCCTGCATCATTACTACAATAACTACAAGTCCAAGCAAGCCTGAGAGGTTCCCTGTGTCCCGGTTACCTCTCTAAGGCTGGGTTCACACTACGTTTTCTCCCATACGGGAGCGCATACGGCAGGAGGGAGCTAAAAGCTCGCGCTCCCGTATGTCACCGTATGCGCTCCCGTATGTCATTAATTTCAATGAGCCGACCGGAGTGAAACGTTCGGTCCGGTCGGCTCATTTTTGCGCCGTATGCGCTTTTACAACCGGACCTAAAACCGTGGTTGACCACAGTTTTAGGTCCGGTTGTAAAAGCGCATACGGCGCAAAAATGAGCCGACCGGACCGAACGTTTCACTCCGGTCGGCTCATTGAAATGAATGGCATACGGGAGCGCATACGGTGACATACGGGAGCGCGAGCTTTTAGCTCCCCCCTGCCGTATGCGCTCCCGTATGGGAGAAAACCTAGTGTGAACCCAGCCTAACTGTGGATAGTTATAAAGACTGTTATCTGCCTTTTCCAAGTAAAAGTTCAAGTTGCTTCAAATCCTTGCTGTGAACCTTCATTCGTTGCATTCCGTTTTTGGGCTGGTTGTCGGTAGAGATGAGCGAACTTACGGTAAATTCTATTCGTCACAAACTTCTCGGCTCGGCAGTTGATGACGTATCCTGCGTAAATTAGTTCAGCCTTCAGGTGCTCCGGTGGGCTGGAAAAGGTGGATACAGTCCTAGGAAAGAGTCTCCTAGGACTGTATCCACCTTTTCCAGCCCATCGGAGCACCTGAAAGCTGAACTAATTTATGCAGGAAAGGTCATCAACTGCCGAGCCGAGAAGTTTGTGACGAATCGAATTTACTGTAAGTTCGCTCATCTCTAGTTGTCGGCAGTGCCCTATACCAAAACAACCACATCCTGGCGTCACGAACACTAGGGGTTGACAACATCTTGCCCCAGGGGTTAATTCCATCAGATCCCGCTACCACTCGCTGCAACACCCCGTGGCCACCACAGATTCATTTGGGTACCACTAATCAAAAATGATTGTTGTCACTAAAGGACATCATTACTGAGTGTTATGGAGACTAAGGGGACACTTATTCTAAGAGGGTGGCACTAAGGGAGGCACCGATATTTATTGAGGGACAAAAAAGGGAGACATCAATATGAATTAGGGCTCCACTGCTGTGGGGCATAAATTGTGAGTTAGGGACACTGAAGGACCTCGCTACTGAGTGAAAGAGAAACTAAGGAAGGCACCAATATTGAGAGGGGATTAATAAGGGAGCCACAGGTACTGAGTGGGAGGGCTAAGGGAGAGACCGATACTAAGTAAGAAAAGCTAACAGGAGAGATCATTAGTGGGGGCATCAATACTGTGGGTCACTAATATTGAATGGGCGAATATATGTAAAAAAGGAGGACAGCGCCTCGTATAATTCAGTGGGCTAAATATCCCAAATGCCCAAAAAGAGTAATGCTCACCTTGGGTGATACTTGGTTTCGTGCATTGAACCCCTGAGTATCGGGGTAGTAGAAGAAATCCTCGGCTGCAGCCTGCAGGGATAACCGGGCTCTTTTCGGGAGTCAGTGAAGGTCCAGACGAAGGCAGAAAGAAGAAAAGACCTGCGGTCGGTGGCGCAGCCCAAGTGGATGTGCAAGAAATTCGGACTCAGATGGATCGGTGAAACGTGTATTTTATTCATACATGGATCAGCTGTGCAAGACGCGTTTTGAGGGTACAACTTCCCTCTTTATCAAGCAGGGATTTGATAAGTGATAAAGAGGGAAGTTGTACACTCGAAACACGTCTTGCACAGCTGATCCATGTATGAATAAAATTCTTGTTTCACCGTTCCACTTCTTGCACATCCACTTGGGCAGCGCCACCGCAGATCTTTTCTTCTTTCTGCCTTCGTCTAATATTGAATGGGGTACAGTAAAGGACATCAGTACTCAGTGATGTGGACACTAATGGGGCACCAATACTGAGTGAGGGCATAACAGAATGCACTGATACTGCAAGAGGGACAACTAAGGGAGGCACCAGTCCTGAGTAGGGGGCACTAACACTTAAAGGACAAGAAAGGTGACATCAATATGAAGTGGGGCACCAATACTGTACGGCATAAATAGTGAGTTTGGGACACTAAGAGACCTCAATAATTAGTGGCAGGGACACTAAGGGAGGCACCAGTGTTGAGAGGGGAGCACTTAGTGAGGTACCATACTGAGTGAGAGCACTAAGGGAAACACCAATACTTAGTGGGGGGCATGAACAGTAGACATCATTAAATAGTAGGGGCATTAATACTGTGATTCATCTATACTGAGTGGTGGACACTAATGGACATCATTATTGAGTGGTGGGGGGCCCTGAGGGGCATAATTATTTAGTAAGGGTACTAATGGACATTATTTCTGAGTTGGGGCATTATTACCGAGTAAAGCGACTTAAGGAGTACCAGAGGCACTTATGAGACATAGGTACTGAGTGGATGCACTAGCAGGGAACCATTACTGAGTAGGGCACTAAGGGGCATTATTGCTCAGTGGAGAACACTAAAGTGGCACCATTACTGAGCAGAAAGTTATTTTTTGTCTCATTTCTAGTGCCGTTATTCAGTCATAAGTATTATTCAAAGATATTCTGTTATATATACATTTATGATGGGGCAAATGATTTAGGGGCAGGGCTGAGGTGTCTATGAATACAGGTTTTATAATACAGTCATATCCATAAATAATGTCGTACAACAAGTCAACTTGTAGATTAGTTCGGCACTGCGGCAAGGCTGAGAATCTGGTACTGGGGCTGGGACTTTTACTGCAGCATAGACATATGGCTGTGCTCAGGCTACAGATAGTATGCAGGTATCAACACAACAAAGAGAAAATGAAAGCTGGCGACTCACCATTTCTTGTCTTCAAGCTTCTTTATTAGCCAAAAAAAATACTCACATCCCAAAAAGAAGAGAGGGACAACACTGGGGGTAACAGATAGGCAACAAGCTCTGTTTCACACTATTAGGTGCTTCTTCTGGCCATGGCTGGAAGAAGCACTTAATAGTGCGAAACGGAGGAGAGGGAAAACAGAAGAGAGGGACAACACCGGGGGTACAGATAGGCAACGAGCTCCGTTTTACCATGGCCGGAAGAAGCACTTAATAGTGTGAAATGGAGGAGAGGGACAACACAAACAGAGGAGAGGGACAACACCGGGGGATACAGATAGGCAACAAGCTCCGTTTCGCACTATTAAGTGCTGCTTCTAGCCATGGCCAGAAGAAGCACTTAATAGTGTGAAATGGAGGAGAGGGACAACAGAGGAGAGGGACAACACAAACAGAGGAGAGGGACAACACCGTGGGGGTACAGATAGGCAACAAGCTCCGTTTCACACTATTAAGTGCTTCTTCCAGCCATGGCCGGAAGAAGCACTTAATAGTGAGAAACAGAGCGTGTTGCCTATCCGTACCGCCCGGTATTGTCCCTCTCCTCTGTTTGTGATGTATTTTTTTGGCTAATAAAGAAGCTTGAAGACAAGAAATGGTGAGTGACCGGCTTTCATTTTCTCTTCATCATATTGATCCTATAAATAATGTCCCGATGAGAGGATATTACTATGTCCTGTTGTTTTATAGCTATGCTGTCTTCAATATATATATATATATTTATTGGTGGGGGTGAATAAAACATAATGCCCCCGCCAGACACAATGTTCTACAGTATACTGTATATACAGGCAGCTCCAGTCCATCCTCCAGACATTTAAGGATGATGTGGCAGCAGGTCCCATAAATAGAAAAGTGCAAGGATATTTTCCACACAGACCTATTAATAATGTGCATTATTCCTTCTATCCCTAGATCCATAACTTCCTCAGCGCTCGGACCTGCTGACATTTTCCTTGAGTTGGCCGCCAGTTCTCGTCAGTCCATAACATGTAGACTTGGCTCCTGGTACATCTAGGATCTCAGCGCCGCAGAACACTTGATGTCTTATAAAATTAACCAAATATTTCTCCATCTCAGCAACTGATTCTAACCCGAGTCGTCGGCGGACCAGATGGTTTACACATCGCTGCTCTCGTGTTCACGGCACATGCTCCAGACTGCTTTAACATGCCATCAGGTCGCTGAATGATGGATGACTACGGAAGCTGGAGTCTACATCGCTGCGGTGTGGACTTCACCCGCTTCCCCAATGTGGTGGAAGACATTACAGGTATGATTTATGGTCATCAGGTCTTCCTCTCAGAGAGTAGGAAATCTTCGTGGCTGGGAAACCACATTACATAAAGCATACATCAGTACCGATGTCTCCCACAACCAACCTCACGACTGCGCCATGTTGAAATAGTTGCCTGCCACTTAAAATTTTGTGTGCGTGGACTTTAAACACGAGAACACCTAGGTATGATATTCTGATTTATTTTTTTTACTGATGGTGCAAGATGGCAGGCTATGATGCCCAGCGGTGCTGCCATATCACATTGCAGTGGTTGACGACAAAGATGAAAGCCTCCCAGGCTCCCAAACACAAGGAGGTGAAAATAGGCTCTGAAGGGGTCCAGTTCTGGCAGAAGAACACAAGTAGTGATGCCGATGCACCACCAGGTTGAAGATGAGAAGTCTTGTGAAGTGTTAAAAGACAGGGCTCGGTGCCAAGTGAGGAACCTGAGGAGACAACCTTGTGAGGTGCTAAGAAAAGTTCTATTAGCCTTGGTGCTGTCAACATGGATATCAAGGAGCTGGCTTGTTTTTTAGGGGGAAGCAAGGGGTAAACAAAGATGAAGTTCCTGTGGAGATGATGAGAAGGGTCAACTATGCCGTAAGGGAAATTCTTCACAGGAGGAACAGTATTGCCTGTACAAGCAGAGCCTGCACCTTGAGCTCGGGAAATTGCATTGTACCACTAGCATCCCCGTAGGGTCTTTGGTTGGTGGTACCTTCCTACGTGGTTTAGGGTGTTTTATACTGTTCATACTACTATAACTGTATTGTACCAGGTATATCTTTGAGCAGTGAAGGGTTAAAATACACATTAGCAAATTGAAGACAGCTCACCAATATAGGAACACCACCTGTGCGTGGACCCACAGGACCCTCCCCCGGCTTCTCGAGCAAATCTTGAAAAATGGAAAGATGCCCAGCATTCAGGTGAAGTCCAAACAGGGTATAACTTTATTTAGGCTTGCACATACACGATTTAAAATACACTGACGCGTTTCACGCTTTTGCGCTTAGTCATAGAGTTTTGTAAAATACACATTAGGCTAGCATAGAGAGTAGGGGACCTTGTCCTGGTCCTGGTCCTCTCCATAAAAAATAAATTTTAGTGATATCGGCGGTCTAGGAGACCATTTCAAACTGTTCCCCCATGTGACAGCTGGAAAAGCAGAAGAGAAAGGAAAACTACAGCCTTTGGAGGTAGGTTTTACAAGTGCCTCATATCCAACACTAGAACCCAAGTGGGCCCCTGTCCAGGCCTAGTAACTGCATGGCTGCTGACAAGTCATGAGACCTTGAGACCTGCACCCCACCATTGTGAATTGCAGCTTTGGAGGGAAAAGTGAACATGCAGATGTAGCAAAGTCAACAATCACAGTCATGGTGCAATGTTGTGATATCGCTGCGCTCCATACAATTGGAGTAGCCGGCTTTTCTGATAACATAACCCATAGACTTGTTAACATAACCAAGAGACTGTGATAATTAACCCTATATCTGTAGTTCCCCACCTCTGAACTCTAGCACTAGCGACATCAAGGACAAAAGTAAAGTAGACAAACGCCAGGTACTCGAAGAACAAAAAAATTGTGATTTATCCTGCTTCAACCCATAGCATGCCTGTTCTTCATGTGCAAGAACTGTGTCAACTTTTTAGAAGGATACACTGATTTCCAGTAAAGAAACTGTAAGTTAACTTTACTACTGTGTCTGACCACTGGCTCAGACACTACATAGAGTGTGCTTTGGGGAAACTACCCCGTTACTACTATCACTAGTGCAGCCCTCGTCATTGTGTCTACCTTTGAAACATAAGAAGTCACTATGGGGGGGCGTGGCTAGGCACGCTGGCGGCTGGACGTGCATGCTAAGAGCTCCTGCTAGGACCGGCTCAAATTAGGCTTTTCTGCGGATTATGGGAGGCAATACCAACCGCAAAAAGAAGAATAAACCCTCCAAGAGCAAGTTGGCTTCCAGGGGTACCATTGAAACCTTTTTCCGGCTCACCGGTCCCTCTGCGGCCTCCTCCGTACTGCCCGCGCTCCTGGCTGAAGCGTCTGCACCGAACCCTCAGCGCAACCACGCGGAAGAGGACCGCAAAACTGCTCCTCACTCACCTGTGGCTGCACACGCTGTGAGACTGCCATCTGCACCGGACTCCCTCGCTCCTCGTCAGTCTGTGCCGGAGAGACCCTCGGAGACGGCGGGTCCTCCAGTGACCGACGGGAACTTGCTTCCGGCTGCGATCTATGCTGCGCAGTGCCCGGAGTACGCCGACACACAGGGAGCTGTGCGCCCGGGAAAACAGCAGGGCCCTGCAAGCACTGCACCTAATATGGACACAGTGAGTAACCAAGCCCACGGTACCTGTACTCCTGCTACCTCCCTCCACATGGCAACCCCTCCATCTTATGCAGCTGTTACGGATGCGGTGCAGACGCACAGTCCCCCTGGCCCGTCCAAGGCTCTATCAGGCCTCACCCCTCCACACGGTGTATCTCATATGGCGGCTTCTCTGCCTTCAGCTGAAGGGGCCATGATGGATCCACATACCCGCAGTTCTACATGTGGCCCTACACCAAAATCACTGCAACCTTTCTCTGAGAAGGCTCTAAATGCCTCGCCTGATATGTTCGCTAATACCTCTCAACCTGCACTTGTGGCTCCGGTTCCTGGTCCTCCAGCCATGGATGTGACTGACTGGACCAATGCTAATGATTCTGATGACACATATGTGGGGCAGGATTCTCATGATTCCTCAGATGGCAGTGATCACCCTGAGTTTTGGGGCAACAGCCCCCCAGCTAAAAAAAAAACTGTTCAGGACACCTATGAAACATCCACCTCTTACAGTTCCTGACCATGGTCATTCCTCCTCAGATGACACGTATGACACTCAAGTATGTGCTCCCCACTGCATGACTCCGCTAAAGTCGAGGGAACACCCTGTGCTGACCCAAACGCCTGCCGCTACGGTTCCTGCTTCCCATCTACCATCGCCTGAAAGTGCGGGTGATACTCTGAAAAACTTTCCTGAGTTGCAAGCGCTGCTTGCACTCCTGCCAACAAAGTCGGACATGGTTTCGCTGGCTGCAGATTTGAAATCCTCCTGGAAAAAAGACCTAAAGCCTGTTAAAACTGAGATTACAAAGTTGAACTCTAGGGTGAGTGAGTTGGAAAGTTTCAAGGAGTCCATTACTGCTAAAGTGCCTCTCTGCAAGAGGTCACAAAAAATCTAACTTTACAATGTGCAGCTACTATTGACCATATGGATGACATGGACAATCGTAATCGCAGGAACAATGTGCGCATTAAAGGCCTGCCAGAATCAATCCCCCCACAGGACTTGGCGGGGACCCTGCAGAGACTTTTCAACCAAGTGATGCAAAAACCACCTGAAAATCCTATAGAACTGGCCAGGGCCCACCGAGCATTACGAGCTAAAAATCCGGATCCCCAAAGAACTCGTGATGTGATATGTAGGGTACATCACTATCTACAAAAGGAGGAGATAATGCGGAAAGCTAGAACTCTGTCTCTCAGAACACTCAAACTGAGAGCTGCCCTACGTCCTCTCCTACAACTACTGCAAAGCGCCCAAATTATCTACAAATGGGGCTACCCTTTTGCCCTTCATGCGCGACATGGCGCAACAACAGCTACCCTGCGTAGACCTGAAGATCTGCAATACTTTCTACTGACCTTTCGCTTGCCCCTGTGGCTTTGCCGGAATGGGACCGCCTATTCCAACTCCCCACTATGTCACCACTACCTCCACCTCTTCGCCCCTCACCAGGGGATGACCGTAGCCAGAAGACCGCGACTGGTCCTTTACCTCAAAGACAAAAGAGGAAGACCTGAACAGTTTCTATGTAATGCTGTTCCCTATTGACCTGTTGGTCCCCCACTTGGATTTCCACAGTAGAGCATTGGCTCTTTGATCTCCATACGGGTTGCTGCTGTTTATTACTTAATGTTTTTTTTCTTGCCATATGCTTAATATTGCTGTATTGGCTGTATTCTGATTTGCTCCTACTTGCTGAGATACACTGATGCGTGAAATTATTACTGATATTACCTGTTTTATGCTTTTTGATAGTATAGTTTATTTTCTGATATGCCACCACTCTTTAGTATATTGCTTTTTGCCTCCATATAACTACCCCCACAGGGCTCACTACCCGACCTTATGTATCATTAGCCTTTTCTGACGTTCTGTGCCCAGTGCGTACAGGCATTGGGACTTTAATTAGCTACTTAACGGTCCATAGCTTGTGCTTGTACCCCCTTATTTTATTCTGCACTGATGAGAACTCTGGGACCTCCGCCCCAGCGTTCCCTCTACGGTACCCCCATTAGGTTACTGACCAGACTGGTGCTGGTCCTTATCACAGTCCTTAGGACCCTTCCTTATAGTCCCTTGGTGACTGTGCCTGTATGGTCGCTATTACTCACCTTTCTATGCTCTCCCCTCACACGTATTTTTTCTCTCCCTGTTTCTCCTTCTATCTTTACCTTCCTGTATGTGACTTCTCCCTGTAGACTGGATGTGGCATGGACCTTCAGGCTTGGCAGTGAGTACTACCACCCCCAGACTATCCTTGATGGCTGCTGATATCAAACTTGCCACTCTCAATGTGAGAGGCTTCAACACATCTGAAAAAAGAGCGCAGACACTATATGCTTGCCATAGGCAGAAAGTACACATATTGGCCCCACAGGAAACACATTTTAAAAAAGACCACCTACCTAAAATCCCCTCTAGATATTACTCTCAGTGGCTACATAGTGTTAACCCAGATGCCAGGTCAAAAGGGGTGTCCCTTGCATTTCACCGTTCGCTTCCACTCGTTATACACTCCTCCTCCATAGACCCCAATGGACGGTACATTTTTGCCAACGGTGTGATTTCTGGTCAACACATTACTATTGCCACCATATATGCGCCCAACCATAATCAGACCCCTTTTCTTCTTAAGACCATAGACTCACTTTCCTCCTTTGCTACCGGCCCCATATTTTTATGCGGAGACCTTAATGTGCCTCTTCTCCCCAGTGTAGACACCTCCTCGGGTAGCTCACATATTTCCCACCTAAAACTCTGTGCCATTCGCCTTAGATTACATAACTTACAGCTTAGTGATGTATGGAGAGCTCTCCATCCTCAATCCAGAGATTATACGTTTTATTCCCCACCCAGAAATTCCTATAGTCGTATAGATTACATATTCTGCCCTCATCATCTCTTATCATCCATCTCCTCATCCTCTATTGGAGTAGTATCCCTCTCAGATCATGCCCCGTTTTTTTGCACTTTCAGGCTTCCCTCCTTCGCCAAGCCCCATGCCTCCTGGAAACTGAATGAGAACCTCCTTCTTGACACGCTATGCATACAGGACCTCAAAAAAGCTATTGAACACTTTGAGTGTGATCATGCCTCGGATACGTCCGCACCGCCTATTAAATGGGAGGCCCTGAAATGTGTCCTGAGGGGTGTGCTGATGTCTCATGGGACTAGGCTGAAGAGGGAGGCTACAGCTAAACTAAATTCTTTACTACTAGTCCTCAAAACTTTGGAAACTCAACATAAGCAGACCCAACAGGATGCAATATATAGGGAGCTTATTAAAACAAGACGTGAGCTCTTAGACCTCTTGAACACCCGTCATAGATATTATAAGCAAATTACAGGTAGATTGTCCTATGAATGGAGTAACAAATCAGGCCGCCTTTTAGCGAATGCCCTGAGAGACAAAAAAGCTTAGCTATTTGTCCCTCAGATTAAAACGGGTACTGATTCTGTCTCCCATCTTACATCTGATATTCTGGATGAGTTCATGATTTACTACTCTGATCTATATAATATCCCGGACAAACATCCCGATTTACCCGACTTTCAATCCCCCCCATCCCTGCAACAATACATAGCCGACACGGCCCTCCCCACTCTCTCGAGTGCGGAAATAGAGGCGTTGGAGGCGCCCTTCTTCTCAGAGGAGCTGAGTGTAGCCATTTCATCCATGTCTGCAGGGAAAAGCCCAGGCCTTGATGGCTTTACAGCTAAATTTTACAAGACGCTCCAACTGGAGCTCTCCCCCATACTCCTCGAGACATTTCACTCAATTTCCCTTGGGTCCCCGCCCCCACCTGCCTTTTTGCGTGTTTTCATAACGGTTATACCGAAGGACGGTAAGGATCCAAATTTATGTTCTAGCTACCAGCCTATCTCACTACTTAACTGTGATACAAAACTTTTTGCGAAGCTTATAGCCCATCGTCTTGTGGTCCTCATGACCACTCTGAAACACCCGGACCAAGTGGGGTTTGTCCGTGGGAGGGAGGCTAGAGACAACTCCTTACGTGTCTCCTCCTCCATACACGTTGCCCGACGGAACAAGGTGCCTCTGTTTCTGCTCTCCCTAGATGCGGAGAAAGCCTTCGACCGGGTGGATTGGAGGTTCCTGGCGGCCACGCTTCCCCAAATAGGCTTGGGAGACGTTATGAGATCACACATACTGGCACTTTACTCCTGCCCCCAGGCCCAAATTCGCCTCAATGGCCAATTATCCTCTCCGTTTACTATAAAGATTGGTACTAGGCAGGGCTGCTCCCTATCCCCGCTCCTCTACGTGCTCTGTATGGAACACCTATTGGTTGACATAAGACGAAATCATGATATAAGAGGGTTGGTCCTGCCTACATCTCATTATAAATGCTCTGCTTATGCAGATGATCTCTTATTATATCTTTCATCCCCTCTGACTACCCTCCCCTCACTAATGGCTACGCTCTGCTCCTTTTCTTCACACAGTAATTACAAATTGAATAAGACCAAATCTGAGGCGCTTAATATTTCCTTGCCTGAACATCTTGTACACTTCATTAAATCTAATTATCCCTTCAAATGGCAGCCCACCTATTTGTCGGACTCCTACAGGCTCAATTTCCCCCCACTACTCAGGACCTTGAGGACTGATGTGTCCAGGTGGGGGCGTGGAGACATCTCATGGATAGGCAGAGTTAATGCCTTCAAAATGAACGTCCTTCCACGGCTTCTCTATTTGTTTGCTGGCATACCAGTACACCTTCCCCGCTCTTTTTTCAGGGAGGTCTCCACACTCCAAACTGGCTTTATATGGGCAAATGGACATCCATGTTTGGCGAAGAAAATTCTTATTAGACGTAAGAGAGATGGCGGTCTTGCTCTCCCGGATCTCCTACTGTACTACCAAGCAGCGACTCTTTCTAGAGTTCTGGACTGCTTTCACCAGACCAGAGACAAGCAGTGGGTGGGCCTGGAGAGTGAAGAGGCCAATATAGACCCTAGGACTCTATTGTGGCAGCCTAAACCTCCTAAGGTGGGTAGAATGGGTCAACCTTTACCCCCCATCCTAGACTCCATAGTCCGCATGAGTATTTCCTACTTTAAGAAATCTTCCTTGTTCTCTAGAGACGGTCCTTTGCTACCTCTCTTCGGCAATAAGGAATTCTCCCCAGCTTATTGTGCCCCTCCTTTCTTGAGTTCCATCGATTGGAGGGTATTACCTTCTGATCGGTCCTCTCACCGACCGATCTTCTTCCTCTCTCAGATTTACTGGGTGGTGGGGCTCCTTCACTGCTACAATCCTTCCAATACACACAACTCCGCCACTTTTATACCACGCATAAACATAGATTTAACTTACACCGTCCCCCTACTCACTTTGAGAAGTTGTGCCTTTCTTCATCTCTGATCCATAAGAAAGTGGGTTTGATTTACGCACTCCTTTTGGATGAGATCTCGGAAGAGCACCTCCCTTTTCATGCCTCCTGGGAAAGAGAACTTAACGTGACTTTCTCAGATGAGGCGTGGTCCAGAGCTCTAACCATGTGCCATCGTACGTCGATCTCCTGCAAAGCGCAAGAAACAAATTATAAGATACTTGCGAGGTGGTACCGCGTTCCTGCGTTGCTATCACGTATATACCCAGCAGTCTCGGCTGCCTGTTGGAGGTTCAGTGGGGAGAGAGGTACGATGACACGTTTGGCTAACTTGCCCGGCCCTTGATACCTTTTGGGCTGCTGCCCACACTATCATGTCCCGCCTTGTTTCTTGCTCTCTTACCAAGACACCTGATATGGTCCTCTTCTCCATACTTCCGCCACAGTTACCCCGACACTCAGCTAGACTACTACACTACCTTCTTCTAGCAGCCAGAACGATAATACCCAGGTTATGGAAGTCGACCGCATCCCCCTCGATCTCCTCCTGGTTCCAGGAAATTTCGAGAATCTGTAGAATGGAGAAGCTCACAGCTGACCACACACGACACATTGATAAATTTCATGCAATATGGAGTCCTTGGGTTTCCTTTATGGCCTCTCCTGAATTTCATGTTTTGTTGTCGGGGTCTGGAGGTCCGTGCCCATCCTTCCACCACTGGATAAGTCAATGACTGACTGACAGTAAACCTTCCCCTTTTCCCTTCCCCCTCTTCCTGTTTCTCGCTGTTCTACTTTTTCTACGGTTCTCTACTCTTTTCATTACTTATTAATTCCTTTTCTCTGTCCCTTGTGCCTCCTACGTCTTTCGGACACTACAAGCCATCCTTTTACATGTTATGGGATTGAGTCACCGGGTTCCAGGAATTGCTTTTTGCTATTGTCATTTGAGACCTCGGCTGAGGTAGCGTTCATGGTCCACATTTTGCCCGCTTGTTTCTGCCGCGGGATGTTTTTACCGCACTAACTAGACTCCTGCCATCAGGTATCGGCCTGCGGAGACTATTACTGTGCCGAGAGTTATTATACTACCGGATTCCCTGGTTGACTACTGCTTTTCAGCTGTTGCTTGTTGTGATGATTGTGCTTACTGTACATGTTTCTTGTGTTTCTATATTTTAAACTGAATAAAACTTTACTTGGAAAAAAAAAAAAAGAAGTCACTATGAAAGCCGTCAAATCCTAGTGACTGGGGAAACACACACAGTCAACAGGACTACAAGCATCAAGGCTCCCACAGGACTTCTCCCTATTGTATTACTTGCTCTCCTTCTGTGCAGCCATAAGCTGCCAATAAAGTAGTTTAACCCCTTCATGACCCAGCCCATTTTCACCTTCATGACCTGGGCATTTTTTGAAAATCTGACCACTGTCACTTTAAACATTAATAACTCTGGAATGCTTTTACTTATCATTCTGATTCCGAGAATGTTTTTTCGTGACATATTCTACTTTATGTTATTGGTAAAATTTCACTGATATTTGTATCCTTTCTTGGTAAAAAAATCTAAAAATGTCATGAAAATGTAGAAAATTTAGCATTTTTCTAACTTTGAAATTCTCTGCTTGAAAGGAAAATGGATATTCCAAATAAATTACATATTGATTCACATATACAATATGTCTACTTTGTGTTTGCATAAAAAAATTGACAAGTTTTTACTTTTGAAAGACACCAGAGGGCTTCAAAGTTCCGCAGCAATTTTCCAATTTTTCTCAAGATTTTCAAAATCGTAATTTTTCAAGGCCCAGTTCAGGTTGGAAGTGGATTTTAAGGATCTTCATATTAGAAATACCCCATAAATGACCCCATTATAAAAACTGCACCCGAAAAGTATTCAAAATGACATTCAGTAAGTGTTTTAACCCTTTAGGTGTTTCACAGGAATAGCAGCAAAGTGAAGGAGAAAATTCTAAATCTTCATTTTTTACACTCGCATTTTCTTGTAGACCCAATTTTTGAATTTTTACAAGGGGTAAAAGGAGAGAAATCACCCTAAAATTTGTAACCCAATTTCTCTCGAGTAAGGAAATACCTCATATGCGTATGTAAAGTGTTCGGCGGGCGCAGTAGAGGGCTCAGAAGGGAAGGAGCAACAATGGGATTTTGGAGAGTGAGTTTTTCTGAAAGGGTTTTTGGGGGGGCATGTCCCATTTAGGAAGCCCCTATGGTGCCAGAACAGTGGACCCCCCCCCCCACATGTGACCCCATTTTGGAAACTATACCCCTCATGGAATTTAATAAGGGGTGCAGTGAGCATTTACACCCCACTGCCGTTTGACAGATATTTGAAACAGTGGACTGTGCAAATCAAAAATTTTATTTTTCATTTTCACAGACCACTGTTCCAAAAATCTGTCATACACCAGTGGGGTGTAAATTCTCACTGCACCCCTTATTACATTCTGTGAGGGTGTAGTTTCCAAAATGGGGTCACATATGGATATTTATTGTTTTGCGTTTGTCAGAACTGCTATAACAATCAGCCACCCCTGTGCAAATCGCCTCAAATGTACATGGTGCACTCTCCCTTCTGGGCCTTGTTGTGCGCCCCCAGAGCACTTTGCGCCCACATATGGGGTATCTCCGTACTCGGGAGAAATTGCATTACAAATTTAGAGGGTCTTTTTTCCCTTTTACCTCTTGTGAAAATGAAAAGTATAGGGCAACACCAGCATGTCAGTGTAAAAAATTTATTTTTTTACACTAACATGCTGGTGTAGACCCCAACTTCACCTTTTCATAAGGGGTTAAAGAAGAAAAAGCCCCCCAAAATTTGTAAGGCATTTTCTCCCGAGTACGGCGATACCCCATATGTGTCCCAAAACTGTTGCCCTGAAATACGACAGGGCTCCAAAGTGAGAGAGCGCCATGCGCATTTGAGGCCTGAATTAGGGATTTGCATAGGGGTGGACATGGGGGTATTCTATGCCAATGATTCCCAAACAGGGTGCCTCCAGCTGTTGCAAAACTCCCAGCATGCCTGGACAGTCAATGGCTGTCCGGCAATATTGGGAGTTATTATTTTGCAACAGCTGGAGGCTCCATTTGGAAACAGTAGCGTACCAGACGTTTTTCATTTTTTTTTTGGGTAGGGGGGCTGTGTAGGGATATGTGTATATGTAGTGTTTTTTACTTTTTATTTTAGGTTAGTGTTAGTGTAGTGTAGTGTTTTTAGGGTACAGTCACATGGGTAGAGGTTCACAGCAAGTTTGCCGCTGGAAGTTTGAGCTGCAGCGCAAAATTTGCGCCATCTCAAACTTGCAGCACTCACTGTAAACCTCCGCCCATGTGAGTCTACCCTGTATATTCACATTGGGGGGAGGGGGCAAACATCCAGCTGTTGCAAACTCCGAGCATGCCCTTTGGCTGTCCGTGCATGCTGGGAGTTGTAGTTTTGCAACAGCTGGAGGAACACTGGTTTGGAAACACTAAGTTAAGTAATAAACTTTCAAGTGTTTTGCAACCAAACTTAGTGTTTCCAAACCAGTGTGCCTCCAGCTGTTGCAAAACTACAACTCCCAGCATGCATGGTCTGTCAGTGCATGCTGGGAGTTATAGTTTTGCAACAATTACAACAGCTGGAGGCACTGAGGTAGGAAACTGACAATGTTTCCCAACTAGTGTGCCTCCAGTTGTTGCAAAACTACAACTCCCAGCATGCCCAGACTGCCCAGGCATGCTGGAAGTTGTAGTTTGGCAATATCTGAAGGATCAGATGTTGCCGAACTACAACTTCCAGCATGCTTGGGCAGTCTGGGCATGCTGGGAGTTGTAGTTTTGCAACATCTGGAGGTCCACAGTTTGGAGACCACTGTATAATGGTCTCCAATCTGTGCTCTTCCAGATGTTAGAGAACTACAACTCCCAGCATGCCTGGACAGACTGAGCATGCTGGGAGTTGTAGTTTTGCAACATCTGGAAGAGCACAGATTGGAGACCATTATACAGTGGTCTCCAAACTGTGGACCTCCAGATGTGGCAAAACTACAACTCCCAGCATGCCCAGAAAGCCAAAGGCTGTCTGGGCATGCTGGGAGTTGCAGTTTTGAAACTCTCAGAGGCAGCAGTGAGATCGCTTTACGGCGATCTCACTGCTGCCAATGAAGATGCCGCACTGCCGCCGGAAACTCACCGCCGGGACGCAGCGCCGCCGGGACTGCATGGAGGACGCCGCTCGCGCCGGGACCGCTCGAGACACCGCTCGGACGGGTAAGTGACGCCGGGGGACGGGTCAGGGACACTTAGCAGAGCGGTGTGTGTCCCGATCCCCGTGATCGTGACTCACACACCGCGCTGCTAAGTATTCTCATAGCGAAACGCTGCTATCAGCTAGTCAGATTTGACCAACTGATAGCAGCGATCGCTGGGGGGGGGGTGGGGGATGAAACCCCCCGTGGTCGCATGGTAAGATGGCTGGCTATCAGTGATAGCCACCATCTTTCCGGGCGCTGCGGGATGCCGCGAGTAGCGGCAAAAATGTTCATGACGTACCTGTATGTCATGGGTCGGGAACACCTTGCCACCCATGACGTACAGGTATGTCATAGGTCGGGAAGGGGTTAAAGTGTTCCTGTTGTCAACAAAAGCTTTTTATATAATGTAGATAATACCATTATATGTATATTTGTAATATACATTGGTTAAAAATTATGTTTATTTTTGGGTGAAAAAATGCTGTCCCGTCGATATTGTCTGTGTGTCTCTATGAGGAGTCCAAAAACAGGAAGTGAGGGCAGGACCTTCAAGTAATTATCAGCTGCTGTATGCTCTACGGGAAGTTCTTTTCTTTTTGAATTTTCTTTTCTGTCTGACCACAGTGCTCTCTGCTGACACCTCTGTCCATGTCAGGAACTGTCCACAGCAGGAGAGGTTTTCTATGGGGATTTGCTCCTACTCTGGACAGTTTCTAAAATGGACAGAGGTGTCAGCAGAGAGCACTGTGGTCAGGCAGAAAGGAAATTCAAAAAGAAAATATCTTCCTGTGGAGCATACAGCAGCTGATAAGTACTGGAAGGATTATACTTTTTTTAAATAGAAGTAATTTACAAATCTGTTTAACTTTCTGGCACCAGTTAATTAAAAAAAGGGGTACTATCTTTAAAGGGGTACTCCGCTGCTCAACGTTTGGAACAAACTGTTACGAAAGCTGGAGCCGGCACTGGGAGCTTGTGACATCATAGCCCTGCCCCTCATGCAGTCACGCCCCTCCCATAGACTTGCATTGAGGGGGTGGAGCGTGACATCACGAGCTGCAGGCACCAGCATTCCAAACGCTGAGCAGCGGAGTACCCCTTTAAGATGACCAAACCAGACCATAACATTTCCTGATGACTATAGGACTATGAACACTTTCCTGTGAAACCCAACTTTTTCCCTCCCAACCAATAAGATGAAGTTTTATCACATTGTTCTTCCAAAGTTTTCAATCTGGAAATCATCAGATGATGCAACAGCAGAAGCAGAAGGTGTCTCGATCTTTATTAAAAACAATCAAAACGTATTGATAACTGGAGGGTGCAGATCGGATATATGGAAAAAGTAAGTGTGATAATCTGCTTCATGGTCCAGCGAAGCGCGGAGAAGACCCCCGGAGCCGTCCTGGGATGACGATGATGACGCTCATTGGCACTTCTCTTGGCTAACGCAGAAGCTTTACGACTCTTGTGACCTTCTGTTCAGACATCATGAATTTTTTGGCAGATTTCTACCACAGCAGGTCCTAGAATCTGGGCAGAGATGGCAAAGAACTCTAAACTGTCTCAAATTGGGATTTAACAAAGATGTGTTTGTTGTGGGCAAACTCTGCCCGAGGTACCAGCCCAAACCCATAACCCCGGTGAACGTTCATATAGGTGCTGAGATATTGCTCCAGGACCTGGATGACGCCATCTATGACGGTTACTTTATGGATGGCATTCAGGTGAATATTCCAGGGCAATTGTGGAGCTTTAACAATGTGCCCTGCAGAACTTGGAGACAAACAGCACTTTCTGATCCAAACCAATATGAGTAGGAATAATATGAAGATGGAAAATGCTTGAGGAGCAGAAGGTAAGCCAGACCGAGAACTGATCCACCACCACCCAGATGGTAGAGAAACTCTGAACAGGACAGAAAACCATCATGAAACTCACATAGATCTCCTCTCTGTAGGGCTGGTGCAAGGATTTTTGCCACCCCCTTGGCCCCGCCCATTGACTCTGCCCTTTGACATGCCCCACCTTACTGCTGGGTGACACACTGTAACAAACTTCCTCCTCATGTAATCACCTTACTGCGGGGTGACACATTGTAACAAACTTCCTCCCCATATAATTTTCCCATAACTGGAGTGACACATTGCAACAAACCTCCTCCTCATGTAATCTCCTTACTACTGGGGTGACACACAGTAACAAACCTCCTCCTCATTTTATCTCCTTACTACTAGGGTGACACACAGTAACAAACCTCCTCCTCATGTAATCTCCTTACTACTGGGGTGACACACAGTAACAAACCTCCTCCTCATTTTATCTCCTTACTACTGGGGTGACACACAGTAACAAACCTCCTCCTCATGTAATCTCCTTACTACTGGGGTGGCACACTGTAACAAACCTCCTCCTCATGTAATATCCTTACTACTGGGGTGACACTTGGTGAGGGCGATAGTTGTGTGGCGGCATTTGGGGACTGCTGGGGGGGCGCAGTGTCTGTCTGGGGCATGAGTCACCACCTCCTGCATGGACCAGGTAAAAAGCAAAAGTGGTGGCCCCCCCTGAGACCCAGGCCCTCAGGCACTGCCCGAGTGCCCTACCTGTCAGTCCGCCCCTGACCACATCATACCAACATACATACATCTATTATACATATGCACATCATACATACACACATATGTACACAGACATCATGCATATATCATTCATACATACACACAATGCCTACAAACATACACGCATATGTACATACATCATTCATACATACACACATATGTACACACACATCATACATACACACAATGCCTACATACATACACACATGTACACACACATGATACATACATCATTCATACATACACACATTACACACATATCATATATATTTCCTTCATACATACACACAATGCCTACATAATACACACATATGTATACACACGATACATACATCATTCATACATACACACATATGCACACACACATCATACATACACACAATGCCTACATACATACACACATATGTACACACACATGATACATACATCATTCATACATACACACATATGTACACACACATCATACATATATCATTCATACATACAATGCCTACATAATACACACATATGTATACACACATGATACATACATCATTCATACATACACATATGTACACACACACATCATACATACACACAATGCCTACATACATACACACATGTACACACACATGATACATCATTCATACATACACACATATGTACACACATATCATAAATATTTCATTCATACATACACACAATGCCTACATAATACACACATATGTATACACACATGATACATACATCATTCATACATACACACATATGTACACACACATCATACATACACATAATGCCTACATACATACACACATGTACACACACATGATACATACATCATTCATACATACACACATATGTACGCACATATCATATATATTTCATTCATACACACAATGCCTACATAATACACACATATGTATACACACGATACATACATCATTCATACATACACACAATGCCTACATACATACACACATATGTACACACACATGATACATACATCATTCATACATACACACATATGTACACACACATCATACATATATCATTCATACATACACACAATGCCTACAGAATACACACATATGTATACACACATGATACATACATCATTCATACATACACACACATGTACACACACATCATACAGTCTTTGGTCTCCTCATCCTCCTCACCTTCCTTCTTGGCATGCTGCTGGTGAGGTGCTGGGGATACATGGAGGTCAGAGGCAGCTCACACCACAATAGTGCGCCGACTCCTCTCCAGCCTTCATTTCTTCACCCCCCCCAGTGAGGTATGGACACTTGGTGCACATGTCACCTCAGGCCCGGGGATCAGACACCCCAGTGATGAGGACCGGGGAGGGGGGATAGTGTGGAGCGCACGCAGCACTGCGCTCTTCCAGCATGGTGAGGAGGGGGATTGTGTCAGTCATTGGAGCGCACGCAGCGCTCCTCCAGTAGGACAGGGTCCGGGCATCAGCGGCGCAATCCGTGTCCGTGTTCAAGGACTTCCCAGTACACATGGTTTAGTGAAACTGTACATTTATCGAGCCAACAAACAAACACGTTTCGAGACTAGAACTCTCTCTTTCTCAATATTAATGGCATATATAATGTCTGACACACAGCCTAAAAAGTTGAGCATAACCGCCTCCTATTTCTCATTCAGCACATTGTGCATTGATTGTATCAGACGTACTTTCCCATAATATCTCTGCTGTTTTTTGTACAGATACAGTTCTCCAGTAGGACATGGGGGGCGGCTGTCATTAGAGCGCAAGCAGCGCTCCTCCGGTATGATGAGGATTGGTGGGGAAATTGCGGTCTCGAGATCTCTATAAGTGGAGCGATGTCTAAGTGGAGCGCAAGCAGCGCTCCCAGTATGAAGAGGAGGAGGGGTTTGTGGGGTAGCGGAGCTCTGCCTCCCGTGCTCCACCAGTATGATCAGGATCAGGTCAGTGGGTGGGGGCAAAGTTAGTTGTCGGAGGAGTGGGGCTCGAGATTGGGGGCACTATCAGGCCGCTCTAGGAGCTACCTGCTTTGCCTATAGGCCGAACGGCCCTGCCTCTCTGGGATCCTTAGGACCCTCAGGTTTTGGCCTGTTATAAAAGTGTAACTCTTGATGCTGAAAAGACAATTGGCCTACAAGAAGTGCTCTCACAGATGAAGTAAAACAGAACTGGATTCCATTTGGAGGTGTCTTCTAATCCCTAGAATTAAACATCATTAAGGGGAACCCCTGAAGGTATCATTGAAGGAGTTATCCAGGCTTAGAAAAAAATTGCATTCTTACTTCCAAAAACAGAACCATACCTGTACTGGGTCCTATTCACATGCAAGTATTAAAGGGGTACTCCGGCGCTAAGACATCTTATCCCCTATCATAAGAATAGGGGATAAGATGTCTGATCGCGGAGGTCCTGCAGCTGGGGACCCCTGCAATCTTGCATTCGGCACCCACCTCTTTGAGCTGCTCGCCACACTGCCAGCTCACAAACTGCCGGGTGCCGACCACGGGGCCGGAGAATCATGACATCACGACTCCACCCCCGTGTGATGTCACCCCGCCCCAGCTATGCAAGTCTATGGGAGGGGGCGTGATGGCCGTCACGCCCCCTCCCATAGACTTGCATAGCGGGGACGGGGGCAGGGCGCGGGGCTTTTGGATAGGGGATAAGATGTCTTAGAGCCGGAGTACCCCTTTAAAATGGGTTTTCTACTCAACTCCATTCTCAAGCCTGGAAACTTACCATACATCCTTACAATAGAATAACTTCCATCAGAAGAGGAAGACCCCCCCCCCCCCAGATAAACCTTCTCTACAGAATCTTATTCATATAAGCTGACATTGCCTCCGTCTCAGGCCCCATGGATGGTGGAATAGTACAACTGTACAGATGGTACTCTGGAAAAGTCTTTAATTTTTCTTGGAGAAGGTGTCTGGAAACTCCGACTGAGAAGGTGGCCCATCCTGAAGAGGAAGTAACCAGAGGGGTCTGAGAAGAAATGGCAGAAATAGTAGGGTCCCAAGCGATGGGGCCAGACAATATTTTGATGGATGGGGATTTCCTGCCGATTAGACAAATGGAAGTTCCCTGGAGAGCCAGTAAGATGGCTTATGACCTTACGTCGCCACTTGTATAACAAGATGAAATACACCCACAGGTCTGTTAGTATTTATGGCTTTATTGATACTGATATGGTCACATACTTGGTGTGGAAACTGGCACTGGTTAGACTGGGGAGCAGGCGGGGGGGGGGCATGGAGAATGGAAACATCAGTGGATGTAGCTAGAATGGATTATTGAGACGTAAAAATGAGACATACATACCAAGGTACAGAGAAAAAGTCATATATATTGAGTTGGCATGAAGACCAAAAAGTTTGAGCCGATGCATATATCCATGAACAATGAAAGAAGTATACAATGACTGTATATATAGAGGAGAAGGAAGTCACATCGGAAAAAAACAACAGCCTAGCATGTATAATAAAGCCATGATAATAGTGAAAACATAATCTTTCATAAACAGGATAGATACGAGATATAGGTGGGCCTGTGATTGGGATTGGGGCTATGAATACTTGGAGCTACATGTGTAAGTAATAAGGTAAGGGACATGGAGGGGTAGATCCCTGGAGGTTACATTTTGACCTACAGCAGGGGGGCAGACATTTTCTATACAGACGTTACCCAGGGGGCTGGCTCGAACGCCGACACCAGAGCTGGCCAAGCCTCCTGAGATCACGTTGTTTCCTGACCTGTTGTCGGCAAGATGGCAGAGATTGGAGATGACATAATGACGGCATGTACTAGTAGTTTAGTTGAGTCAAAGTTGAGAAAGAAATGAAATCGAGAAATGTTTATGAGGTGGAGGCGGCAGGAGGTGGTAAGGGTCTGGATGTGTGGTTTGGAGGACAGAGCAGACTTGAAGGTGACCTTGTCAAGGCTGGCTTCTGGTTAGGCCTTAAAATGTGAGTGACTGCCGCTGTATACTGCTCAGTGTCGACACAAGAAATAAACACCAGACAAAATGTTGGTGCGGTGTCCCGGTACCGTATTGCATCCAATACCTAGTGTAGAGGTCCCCAAAGTCAGAGTAACTACATTCAGGTGGGACAGCCCCTAGTCGCCTCTCCTTAAGTTTAACTTGTATATTAATAATTGTATATATTAGTAATTCTATCTATATTATATAGGACTGTATAGTACTTACCTTGTTCAGCATCGCAGGACCTTCGGTCATGTAACCAAGCTAGTAACCTCTATGGTATGTTGCAGGACCTTAGGAGGTCCTTGGGTCATGTGTTACCCAGCATTCTCTGTAATGGTGATTGACATCCGTATGGACCAATTAGCTTTAGTCCAGCCCCTGCCCATATAAGGGAGCTGCGTCCAATTATCGCTCTCTTGGGTTGCTGCTCTCGTGGATGCTGGACTAACAGGACGGTGTGCTACGTAACATTCAACGACACGCTAGGCCTCAAAACCTACGGCCTCAGCAGAACCAAAAATCGTAAGTCTTATACTAATCCCTGCTAATACTAGCCTGACTACTGGACTGCAACTAATTCTCCAAATCCAGTGGAGCAGTGCAATAGACTTGTTACGCCGAGCGCTCCGGGTCCCCGCTCCTCCCCGGAGCGCTCGCTACACTCTCGCTACTGCAGCGCTCCGGTCAGATCCACTGACCCGGTGCGCTGCGATACCGCCTCCAGCCGGGATGCGATTCGCGATGCGGGTGGCGCCCGCTTGCGATGCGCACCCCGGCTCCCGTACCTGACTCGCTCTCCGTCGGTCCTGTCCCGGCGCGCGCGGCCCCGCTCCCTAGGGCGCGCGCGCGCCGGGTCTCTGCGATTTAAAGGGCCACTGCGCCGCTGATTGGCGCAGTGGTTCTAATTAGTGTGTTCACCTGTGCACTCCCTATTTATACCTCACTTCCCCTGCACTCCCTCGCCGGATCTTGTTGCCATTGTGCCAGTGAAAGCGTTTCCTTGTGTGTTCCTAGCCTGTGTTCCAGACCTCCTGCCGTTGCCCCTGACTACGATCCTTGCTGCCTGCCCTGACCTTCTGCTACGTCCGACCTTGCTTCTGTCTACTCCCTTGTACCGCGCCTATCTTCAGCAGTCAGAGAGGTTGAGCCGTTGCTAGTGGATACGACCTGGTCACTACCGCCGCAGCAAGACCATCCCGCTTTGCGGCGGGCTCTGGTGAAAACCAGTAGTGACTTAGAACCGGTCCACTAGCACGGTCCACGCCAATCCCTCTCTGGCACAGAGGATCCACCTCCTGCCAGCCGGCATCGTGACAGTAGATCCGGCCATGGATCCCGCTGAAGTTCCTCTGCCAGTTGTCGCCGACCTCACCACGGTGGTCGCCCAGCAGTCACAACAGATAGCGCAACAAGGCCACCAGCTGTCTCAACTGACCGTGATGCTACAGCAGCTACTACCTCAGCTTCAGCAATCATCTCCTCCGCCAGCTCCTGCACCTCCTCCGCAGCGAGTGGCCGCTTCAGGCCTACGACTATCCTTGCCGGATAAATTTGATGGGGACTCTAAATTTTGCCGTGGCTTTCTTTCTCAATGTTCCCTGCACTTGGAGATGATGTTGGACCAGTTTCCTACTGAAAGGTCTAAGGTGGCTTTCGTAGTCAGCCTTCTGTCTGGAAAAGCTCTGTCATGGGCTACACCGCTCTGGGACCGCAATGACCCCGTCACTGCCTCTGTACACTCCTTCTTCTCGGAAATTCGAAGTGTCTTTGAGGAACCTGCCCGAGCCTCTTCTGCTGAGACTGCCCTGTTGAACCTGGTCCAGGGTAATTCTTCCGTTGGCGAGTACGCTGTACAATTCCGTACTCTTGCTTCAGAACTATCCTGGAATAATGAGGCCCTCTGCGCGACCTTTAAAAAAGGCCTATCCAGCAACATTAAAGATGTTCTGGCCGCACGAGAAATCCCTGCTAACCTACATGAACTCATTCATCTAGCCACTCGCATTGACATGCGTTTTTCCGAAAGGCGTCAGGAGCTCCGCCAGGATATGGACTTTGTTCGCACGAGGCGTTTTTTCTCCCCGGCTCCTCTCTCCTCTGGTCCCCTGCAATCCGTTTCTGTGCCTCCCGCCGTGGAGGCTATGCAGGTCGACCGGTCTCGCCTGACACCTCAAGAGAGGACACGACGCCGCATGGAGAATCTCTGCCTGTACTGTGCCGGTACCGAACACTTCCTGAAGGATTGTCCTATCCGTCCTCCCCGCCTGGAAAGACGTACGCTGACTCCGCACAAAGGTGAGACAGTCCTTGATGTCAACTCTGCTTCTCCACGTCTTACTGTGCCTGTGCGGATATCTGCCTCTACCTTCTCCTTCTCTACTATGGCCTTCTTGGATTCCGGATCTGCAGGAAATTTTATTTTGGCCTCTCTCATCAAAAGGTTCAACATCCCGGTGACCAGTCTCGCCAGACCCCTCTACATCAATTGTGTTAACAATGAAAGATTGGACTGTACCATACGTTTCCGCACGGAGCCCCTCCTAATGTGCATCGGACCTCATCATGAGAAAATTGAGTTTTTGGTCCTCCCCAATTGCACTTCCGAAATTCTCCTTGGTCTACCCTGGCTTCAACACCATTCCCCAACCCTGGATTGGTCCACTGGGGAGATCAAGAGTTGGGGTCCCTCTTGTTCCAAGGACTGCCTTAAACCGGTTCCCAGTACTTCCTGCCGTGACCCTGTGGTTCCCCCTGTAACCTAAGGCCTATATGGACTTTGCGGATGTTTTTTGCAAAAAACAAGCTGAGACTTTACCTCCTCACAGGCCTTATGACTGTCCGATTGACCTCCTCCCGGGCACTACTCCACCCCGGGGCAGAATTTATCCTCTCTCTGTCCCAGAGACTCTTGCTATGTCTGAGTACATCCAGGAAAATTTAAAAAAGGGCTTTATCCGCAAATCCTCCTCTCCTGCCGGAGCCGGATTTTTCTTTGTGTCCAAAAAAGATGGCTCCCTACGTCCTTGCATTGACTACCGCGGCCTTAATAAAATCACGGTAAAAAAACGCTACCCCCTACCTCTCATCTCTGAACTCTTTGATCGCCTCCAAGGTGCCCACATCTTTACCAAACTGGACTTAAGAGGTGCTTATAATCTCATCCGCATCAGAGAGGGGGATGAATGGAAAACGGCATTTAACACTAGAGATGGACACTTTGAGTATCTGGTCATGCCCTTTGGCCTGTGCAACGCCCCTGCCGTCTTCCAAGACTTTGTTAATGAAATTTTTCGTGATCTCTTATATTCCTGTGTTGTTGTATATCTGGACGATATCCTGATTTTTTCTGCCAACCTAGAAGAACACCGCCAGCATGTCCGCATGGTTCTTCAGAGACTTCGTGACAATCAACTTTATGCCAAAATGGAGAAATGTCTGTTTGAATGTCAATCTCTTCCTTTCCTAGGATACTTGGTCTCTGGCCAGGGACTACAAATGGATCCAGACAAACTCTCTGCCGTCTTAGATTGGCCACGCCCCTCCGGACTCCGTGCTATCCAACGTTTTTTGGGGTTCGCCAATTATTACAGACAATTTATTCCACATTTTTCCACCATTGTGGCTCCTATCGTGGCTTTAACCAAAAAGAATGCCAATCCTAAGTCATGGCCTCCTCAAGCGGAAGACGCCTTTAAACAGCTCAAGTCTGCCTTTTCTTCGGCTCCCGTGCTCTCCAGACCTGACCCATCTAAACCCTTCCTATTGGAGGTTGATGCCTCCTCAGTAGGAGCCGGAGCGGTCCTTCTACAAAAAAATTCTTCCGGGCATGCTGTTACTTGTGGTTTTTTTTCTAGGACCTTCTCTCCGGCTGAGAGGAACTACTCCATCGGGGATCGAGAGCTTCTAGCCATTAAATTAGCACTTGAGGAATGGAGGCATCTGTTGGAGGGATCAAGATTTCCAGTTATTATTTACACCGATCACAAGAACCTCTCCTATCTCCAGTCTGCCCAACGGCTGAATCCTCGCCAGGCCAGGTGGTCTCTGTTCTTTGCCCGATTTAATTTTGAAATTCACTTTCGGCCTGCCGATAAGAACATTAGGGCCGATGCTCTCTCTCGTTCCTCGGATGCCTCGGAAGTAGAGCTCTCTCCGCAACACATCATTCCCCCTGACTGCCTGATCTCCACTTCTCCAGCCTCCATCAGGCTAACTCCTCCAGGGAAGACCTTCGTTTCTCCACGCCAACGCCTCGGAATCCTCAAATGGGGTCACTCCTCCCATCTCGCAGGTCATGCGGGCATCAAGAAATCCGTGCAACTCATCTCTCGTTTCTATTGGTGGCCGACTCTGGAGACGGATGTTGTGGATTTTGTGCGAGCCTGCACTGTCTGTGCCCGGGATAAGACTCCTCGCCAGAAGCCCGCTGGTCTTCTTCATCCTCTGCCTGTCCCCGAACAACCTTGGTCTCTGATTGGTATGGACTTTATTACAGACTTACCCCCATCCCGTGGCAACACTGTTGTTTGGGTGGTCGTTGATCGATTCTCCAAGATGGCACATTTCATCCCTCTTCCTGGTCTTCCTTCAGCGCCTCAGTTGGCTAAACAATTTTTTGTACATATTTTTCGTCTTCACGGGTTGCCCACGCAGATCGTCTCGGATAGAGGCGTCCAATTCGTGTCAAAATTCTGGAGGGCTCTCTGTAAACAACTCAAGATTAAATTAAACTTTTCTTCTGCTTATCATCCTCAATCCAATGGGCAAGTAGAAAGAATTAACCAGGTCCTGGGTGATTATTTAGGGCATTTTGTTTCCTCCCGCCAGGATGACTGGGCAGATCTTCTACCATGGGCCGAATTCTCGTATAACTTCAGAGTCTCTGAATCTTCCTCCAAATCCCCATTTTTCGTGGTGTACGGCCATAACCCTCTTCCCCCCCCTCCCTACTCCCTTGCCCTCTGGTTTGCCCGCTGTGAATGAAATATCTCGTGATCTTTCCACCATATGGAAAGAGACCCAAAATTCTCTCTTACAGGCTTCATCACGCATGAAGAAGTTTGCTGATAGGAAAAGAAGAGCTCCCCCCATTTTTTCTCCTGGAGACAAGGTATGGCTCTCCGCTAAATATGTCCGCTTCCGTGTCCCTAGCTACAAATTGGGACCATGCTATCTTGGTCCTTTCAAAATTGTGTGCCAGATTAATCCTGTCTCTTACAAACTTCTTCTTCCTCCTTCTCTTCGTATTCCTAATGCCTTTCACGTTTCTCTTCTTAAACCACTCATCATCAACCGTTTCTCTCCCAAACTTGTTTCTCCCACTCCTGTTTCCGGCTCCTCGGACATCTTCTCTGTAAAAGAGATACTGGCCTCCAAGAAGGTCAGAGGGAAAACTTTTTTTTTGGTCGATTGGGAGGGTTGTGGTCCTGAAGAGAGATCCTGGGAACCTGAGGACAATATCCTAGACAAAAGTCTGCTCCTCAGGTTCTCAGGCTCTAAGAAGAGGGGGAGACCCAAGGGGGGGGGTACTGTTACGCCGAGCGCTCCGGGTCCCCGCTCCTCCCCGGAGCGCTCGCTACACTCTCGCTACTGCAGCGCTCCGGTCAGATCCACTGACCCGGTGCGCTGCGATACCGCCTCCAGCCGGGATGCGATTCGCGATGCGGGTGGCGCCCGCTCGCGATGCGCACCCCGGCTCCCGTACCTGACTCGCTCTCCGTCGGTCCTGTCCCGGCGCGCGCGGCCCCGCTCCCTAGGGCGCGCGCGCGCCGGGTCTCTGCGATTTAAAGGGCCACTGCGCCGCTGATTGGCGCAGTGGTTCTAATTAGTGTGTTCACCTGTGCACTCCCTATTTATACCTCACTTCCCCTGCACTCCCTCGCCGGATCTTGTTGCCATTGTGCCAGTGAAAGCGTTTCCTTGTGTGTTCCTAGCCTGTGTTCCAGACCTCCTGCCGTTGCCCCTGACTACGATCCTTGCTGCCTGCCCCGACCTTCTGCTACGTCCGACCTTGCTTCTGTCTACTCCCTTGTACCGCGCCTATCTTCAGCAGTCAGAGAGGTTGAGCCGCTGCTAGTGGATACGACCTGGTCACTACCGCCGCAGCAAGACCATCCCGCTTTGCGGAGGGCTCTGGTGAAAACCAGTAGTGACTTAGAACCGGTCCACTAGCACGGTCCACGCCAATCCCTCTCTGGCACAGAGGATCCACCTCCTGCCAGCCGGCATCGTGACAAGACTAAAAGACTCTTAATGCTAAAGTCCCAACCATTGTCAATCTCCAAAAGGAAGCTGTATTGATGAGAGACTGTTATGTTGTTGAAGTATACAGAAAATTTTCAGTAAAGTTAACGCTGTTTACAGAAACTTTCCGGTTGTGGACAATCCATTATTACTCACTACGTAAACTCAGTATCAACTACCTCCCTGTCGTTCCTGGGAAGGGCGGCGGTAGGAAAAGCTTTATTGAGGAGCCCTCACCCTAATAGCAAGGGTTAACAAACACTCTTTATTACCTGCACAGCTACACTCCCCATACCCTACACCCCCCAAGCTACCACATTGGTATAAAACTCCTTCTCAGCATACTGGCTAAGGAGCTGTCCCAAGGAGTTCTGAGAGTTCTGTTTATTATACGGAAGTACATTGGTTTTTACCTTTGACAAAAAGGGGAGTTTAATTATCATGTCAAAATCATCATGTTATATTTTGATTGGTTATTTTATTGAGTATTGCATCTGTATATATTAGCATATTAAACATTCATTTCTTTCTTAGCCATAGTTGACTTATGTTGCCATCCCCCTATTCTACCAGAAATTTCTGGATGTATCTGCCCTTCTGCACAGTCTATATTTCTTCAAATATTTTGTCTCCAACTTTCAACCTCTTCTTATCTTGCGTCGTTTGGCCTCGTCCCAAGGTCTTCATCTTCTTGGTCACAAGCAAATAGCAAGCTGATGTGTCTCATAAGGAAAATAATGTTTTTCTGCAGTATATTAGCATATATATATCTCTATTTTTAATATATGTATTTGTATGTATATATATATATATATATATATATATATATATATATATATATATATTGATCAGTATTCAAAATCTTAATGCTCATCCTTATCAACCTCAAGGGAAGCGGCTTGTAGGACTGGGAAGAGAGTGGAACAATTGACTGTAATTGATTGGTTAGTGGAGTTGGCTATTGACACCATAGCAAACAGTTGGCTGACAAAAGAAGACATTCCCTTTAAGGACACGTCAAGTCCAGAAAACATTTGCCCAGGTCAAACCTATTATTTTTTCATAGTATATATAAGTACAATGGTAATTGTTATATGCATTGATATCTACATAACATATAATTACCAGCTTCTTTATGCCCGGTCCCTTCTAATAACTCCGGTCATGTAAAGGATATGTATTATGTTAATCAGAATGGAAGGCATAGACTTTACTGTACGTTCCTGATCCTAATGTTACTGCACTTTGTAAGTGATCCCTAGAATAAGCCATTTTCCCATTAGTGGGTAACCCATACCACGAGTATGAAGCTAACGCGCTACATAATATCAACCGCCAGTCGAAAGGTCATCCTCAATGCCATGTGACAAGTTCACAGAGTTGACAAGTTCCTCTGGGAAATTTGGCCTGGAGCAAAAGCTGTTAAGTCCTCATATTTCTCCGCCATTGTCCTCCTCAACTGACTCCAAGCATCATGACCTATGGATCTTGGCATCTGCTGATACTTGAAGGAGTCTTGAAAGAAAACTACGTAATGAATTAAGACTCAATGAAGAAATTGTGTAAAGAAAAAAAAAGGAGGCTTTACGTGATGTAACCTTAGATGCTGAGCTCAGCATTCCTTCAGTCCCATAAGGTTCTACAGTAGCGATCTGCTCCACATCAACGTGACACAGTCAGCAGGTCAGCCCTAGACTTGGCAAGGTTCACCATGGAATTAGCATGTCGTGTTATGTTACATGTGGTTGAATGGTGTTCTGTAAGGCACATTATACCCACCATTGCAAAATTAAAGGGGTACTCCGGCCCCAAGACCTCTTATCCCCTATCCAAAGGATAGGGGATAAGATGTCTGACCGCGGGGGTCCCGCCACTGGGGACCCCCACAATCTAGCATGCAGCACCCATCTGTGAGCACTGCAGGAAGCGCTGGAGGCTCTCATTGTTATGCCTCCAGACCACGGGGACGGAGTATCATGATGTCACCCCGCCCCCTCAATGCAAGTCTATGGGAGGGGGTGTCACGCCCCCTCCCATAGACTTGCATTGAGGGTGCAGAGCTTGATGTCAGGACTCCACCCCCGTGTGAGGTCCCACCTCGCCCCCTCAATGCAAGCCGATGGGAGGGGGCGTCACGCCCCCTGCCGTAGACTTGCATTGAAAGGGCGGGGCATGACGTCACGTCTTCGTCCCTGTGGTCGTGAGGCATAACACTGAGAGCCTCCAGCGCTTCCTGCAGTGCTCACAGGTGGGTGCTGCTAGATTGTGGGGGTCCCCAGCAGCGGAGGGGGGGACTGGGAATTGAAATGGCACAGGGGGATCAGAGGGGGGATTGGGAATTGGTGGCACCTCTGATCCCTATTGCTATTTTAATTACCCCCTGTGCCATTTCATTCACAATCCCCCCACCCCTGTGCCATTTTAATAACCCCCCCTCTGATCCCCCTGTGCTGTGCCATTTTAATTACCCCCCCCCAATCCCCCTGTGCCATTTCATTAAATTCCCCCCTCCCTGTGCCATTTCATTGCCCCCCTCCTTTCATCCCCCGTGCCAATTCATTAATCCCCCTCTGTGCAAATTCATTACCCCACCTCCCCCCTGTGCCAATTCATTACCCCACCTCCCCCTGTGCCAATTCATTACCCCCCTGTGCCAATTAATTACCCCACCTCTCCCCCCCTGTGCCAATTCATTACCCCAACTCCCCCCCTTTGCCAATTCATTACCCCCCCTGTGCCAATTTATTACCCCACCTCCCCCCTTTACTAATTCATTACCCCATCTCCCCCTGTGCTAATTCATTACCCACCCTGTGCCAATTCATTACCCCAACTCCCCCTGTGCCAATTCATTACCCCACCTCCCTCCCTTTGCCAATTCATTACCCCACCTCCCCCCTGTGCCAATTCATTACCCCACCTCCCCCGCTGTGCCAATTCATTATGCTACCTCTCCCCCTGCCCCCCTGTGCCAATTCATTACCCCACCTCCCCCTGTGCCAATTCATTACCCCCCCCCCCTTGCCAATTCATTAAACACCCCTTCTGCTGCTGCCTCACCTGCCATACATCCAATGTCCCACTCCATATATCCCGACTCCATATATACATAAGGCCGGGGCAGCCAGCCATTCTTCTTCTCGCCACCACAGGCGCTCACTTAGTTCAAGAGGCCGCTGCGCTGCGTGCTCAGCAGCTGCTGTGGCCCAGCCATTTGGAACGGTGAGCAGCTGGCGGCAACGGTGAGGGGGGAGGCCCGATGCAGGACTGCCCGTACCATGGGTCTCGGTTGGACTTGTGGGACCCATTTTTTGTGGTAATAATAAAAAAAAAATCTTGGGCAGCTCATTGTAACGTCCCAAGGGTGTGGACCCACTGTGCCGCAAGTGGCAGCAGGCCAGGCAGACAGAAGGGGCAAACTAACACTAAAGATAGCATCAGGCACAGCAGAGCTGATTTAGGTATTTACAGGTGCAGTGACCCCAACTAGCCAAGATGACTACAGGGGCAGGCTGCAAGCAAGCAGACAGGAATTGTGGTAAAAAGTTGCAGATCATGCATTGGAGATGCGGGTCAGAGTCCAAGGGATAAGGCAAAGTCCAATATACAGACAGGGATCAGAAGAAAGACTAACAGGCTTCAGAGACCTAGCAATGCAGAAAACACAACCTTGCTGAGGCCAGGAACAGCAGGTGTGGCAGACTTATATATGCAGTGCCTGGCTGGGATTGGAGGAGGATCCATTAGAGTACACGCTGGCTTTTTAAAACTCAGCAAGTGGAAACTGCAGCAAGAGACACACCAGAGAAGGAAGACAGCAGACACATGCCACAGAGAATGTCACACCCCGCTGGTTAGAACCAGGAAACATGGTACGCTGGAGGTTACCAAACAGCAGCATTACACTCATATACTTTAGCACCTCACTACAAATTTAGGCATTTTTACAGTATCATATATGACAAGCTCATACACGAGACACGAAATATTGAGGGCTTGATTTAGCACAGTCAACACCTACAGTCACATTGATCTTTAACGCCTTGGCTCCTACACTCGATTAAGTTGGACTAGTCAGACTGGACTGGTGTGGGCTAACACTCTGCAACAGTATCCAGTAATCTATTATCTACTAAATGAGAGATGACCACAACTTGAAGATCTGTAAAGGTGCCTTAAAGGGGTACTCCGCACCTAGACATCTTATCCTCTATCCAAAGGATAGGGGATAAGATGTCTGATCGCAGGGGTCCCGCCGCTGGGGACCCCTGTGATATCTGCTGCAGCACCCCTGACATCCGTGTACGGAGCGAACTTTGCTCCATGCCGGATGACTGGCAATGCAGGGCGGAGGCTCATGACATCACAGTAACGCCCTGCTCGTGAGTCACAGCCATGCCCCCTAAATGCAAGTCTATGTGAGGGGGCTTGACTGTCGTCACGCCCCCTCCCATATACTTGCATTGAGGGGGCATGACCGTGATGTCATAAACGGGGCGTGGCTGTGACATCACGAGCCTCCAGTGCTGCACCCGATGCTCTGAACAAACTCCGGATGCAGCAGGGAGATCACGGGGGTCCCCAGCAGTCAGCCATCTTGTCTAGGGGCGGAGTAGCCCTTTAAACATTAGGTATTTGTCAGACAAACCTTCTAAAATTCTGTTCTCATTTAGCATGGGGTATTGACGGCCAAATGATGAGGGAAAGCTGGGAGTTGTAGTTTAGCAACATTTGGTGGTCCACACTTTGGAGACCACTGGTGTACGGGAGTCAACAATTGGAAAAATGTAGTCAAGAGCATATAAAGGTCTGGAGGAATTTTCAGATAGCCAAACCATTCATAGCAGGGTATGTTGTGATAAAAATTAACCAAATAATAGCAGAATATATATATATATATATATATATATACATATATATATATATATATATATATATATATATATATATATATATGGCTGACCCCTAAAATTTCTCATATTTCGCACATGGATAGATCTGGCATCCCGGGCCAACAGGCTCTGACTCTATAAGACTGTGTAAATGCTGGGGAGAGATCTACTGGGGGACTTGGAAGGAATCGTACAAACCAGAAACGCGCCTGCACCTTCCATTACTTCCCAAAATACTGTAAAAAGTTTTAATGATAAAACGATAATCTGCCAGGACCCTCCAACGCCCTAAACGCTACAACTTGTCAGAACCGTAAAAGTGTAATTAGGTCTATTTTATCAACCTCCCCGGCCAAAGAAAACCCCGGGCGCAGGTTTTTGTTAAGTTAGCACGTCAAATGGAAATAATTAGGAACTTTAATATGTGTTTTTCTTACAATAGAGAAAATATATAAGGAGCAGACGGGGCAGGTTCTCGGGACCTTGCCATGTCCAAATATAGGAAAGAAGGAGAGAAACCATAACATGACCAATGAGTCCATCCGGGGGCTTCAGGTCCTGACACCCCTAATATAACAGGGCCCCAAAAGTCTAAGAGAAGGCGACAAAGGTTTGAGGTAAGTTTGGATCCAATTATTTGTACAATTTTCTATCATATCTATGGACATGATGACATCACACAGTTCCTCCATATGAACATGATGACATCACACAGTTTCTCCATATGGACATGATGACACCACACAGTTCCTCCATATGGACATGATGACATCACACAGTTCCTCCATATGGACATGATGACATCACACAGTTCCTCCATATGGACATGATGACATCACACAGTTCCTCCATATGGACATGATGACACCACACAGTTCCCCATATAGACATGATGACATCACACAGTTCCTCCATATGGACATGATGACATCACACAGTTCCTCCATATGGACATGATGACATCACACAGTTCCTCCATATGGACATGATGACACCACACAGTTCCTCCATATGGACATGATGACATCACACAGTTCCTCCATATGGACATGATGACATCACACAGTTCCTCTATATAGACATGATGACATCACACAGTTCCTCCATATGGACATGATGACATCACACAGTTCCTCCATATGGACATGATGACATCACACAGTTCCTCTACATGGACATGATTACATCACACAGTTCCTCCATATGGACATGATGACATCACACAGTTCCTCTATATGGACATGATGACATCACACAGTTCCTCCATATGGACATGATGACATCACAAAGTTCTTTCATATAGACATGATGACATCACACAGTTCCTCCATATGGACATGATGACATCACACAGTTCCTCCATATGGACATGATGACATCACACAGTTCCTCCATATGGACATGATGACATCACACAGTTCCTCCATATGGACATGATGACATCACACAGTTCCTCCATATGGACATGATGACATCACACAGTTCCTCCATATGGACATGATGACATCACACAGTTCCTCCATATGGACATGATGACATCACACAGTTCCTCCATATGGACATGATGACATCACACAGTTCCTCCATATGGACATGATGACATCACACTGTAGATTTGTCGGATCCATGATGAGTATCTCCGGTTCCACCACATCCAGGCGGTGATCTATTGGATGAGATCTGGTGACTGTGGAGGCCATTGGAGTCATGTGACCTCATTGTCCTGTATGAGATGATGTCATGTGACCTCATTGTCCTGTATGAGATGATGTCATGTGACCTCATTGTCCTGTATGAGTTGATGTCATGTGACCTCATTGTCCTGTATGGGATGATGTCATGTGACCTCATTGTCCTGTATGAGAGGATGTCATGTGACCTCATTGTCCTGTATGAGAGGATGTCATGTGACCTCATTGTCATGTATGAGATGATGTCATGTGACCTCATTGTCCTGTATGAGAGGATGTCATGTGACCTCATTGTCCTGTATGAGATGATGTCATGTGACCTCATTGTCCTGTATGAGATGATGTCATGTGACCTCATTGTCCTGTATGAGATGATGTTATGTGACCTCATTGTCCTGTATGAGATGATGTCATGTGACCTCATTGTCCTGTATCAGATGATGTCATGTGACATGGTGCATTATCCTGCTGGAAGTATCATCAGAAGACGGTCCACTGTGGTCATAAAGGGACGGACATGGTCAGTAACAATACTCAGGTAGGTTGTGGTGTTTATACCATGATCGATTGGTACTAAGGGGCCCAAAGTGTGACCAGAAAATGTCCCCAAAACCTTTACACCACCAGCCTGAACCTCTGATATATGGCAGGATTGATGTTGCAGCTGGAATCGAGACCCATCAGATCAGACAATGTTCTTCCATCTTCCTTTGTTCAGTTTTGTTGACCTCTATGAATTGTAGCCTCAGTTTCCTGTTCTTAGCTGACAGAAGGGGCATCCTTTGTGGTCTTCTGCTGCTGTAGCCCATCTGCTTTAAGGTTGGACATGTTGTGCGGTCAGAATTGGTATTCTGCAGACCTTGGTTGTAACCAGTGGTTATATGAATTACCGTTGCCTTTCTGTCATCTCGAACCAGTCTTCCCATTCTCCCTTGACATGAACAAGGCATTTTTCATGCACAGAGCTGCCGCTCGCTGGATATGTTCTCTTTTTCATACCATTCTCTGTAAACCCTAGACACGGTTGTGTGTGAAATTCCCAGAAATCCTCAGACCAGCTTGTCCTGCACCAACAACCATGTCACGTGCAAAGCCACTTAAAGTGGTACTCTGTTTCTCAGCGTTTGGAACAAACGCGCTGGGAGCTCGTGACATCATAGTCCCGCCCCCTCATGATGTCACACCCCGCCCCCTCAATGCAAGTCTATGGGAGGGGGCGTGACAGCCGTCACGCCCCCTCCCATAGACTTGCATTGAGGGGGCGGGGTATGACGTTATGAGGGGGCTGGGCTATTAAGTCCGGAGCCGACTCCAGCCTTCGGAACAGTTTGTTCCAGACGCTGAGAAGCGGAGTACCCCTTTAAATCCCTTTTCTTCCCCGTTCTGATGCTCGGTTTAAACGTGAAGTTGTCTTGACCACGTCTACGTGCCTTAATTGATCACATTGCCTGCCGCGTGATTGGCTGATTCGCTTTTTACGTTAACAAGCAATTAAACAGGTGTACCTAATAAAGTGGCCATATTTATTCCCAAAATGTTACTATAAGTATGTACGCCTCCTGAGAGTGTGGCCTACAGAAGGAAAAATATCATTAAAAAAGGGTAGAATTTCTTAAATCTTAAAAATGCTGAACCTTTATGACATCACTAGGCAACCTGGGATAACACATCGATGATGTCATCTTTATAATCGACCGCGTTCGCGCAACACAAAATATTCCTCCAACCAAGAAAAGCCTTGCCCGAAACTGACGTAAAAAAAAAAAAAACAGGATGAACGTGTCAGCGACATAGAGCAGTGCCCCGCTGTACCAGAGATGGGTATGAGCCAATGGCGGCGGCAGTTACCGCGGTCTACACCGGAGGGCGTCTCATCATAATCACCTTCAATATTACCATGTTATTTGGCTCGGTGCTGAGGGAAGACCACACAGGGGAATGACTGCAGAGCCGTAAACGTGCTGCAAATAATTACTGGAGTATCCCAGATAGACGCCGGATTACACGTTATAGCCTGCGCCACCATGAATTTCTGCATAAATATGATTGAATTTTCATTTTATTCATATACCGTATTTTTCGCCATATAAGACGCACTTTTTCTTCCCCAAAACTGGGAGGGAAAAAGTCGGTGCGTCTTATACGGCGAATACATCCCTATCGCGGTGGTCCCTGCGGCCACCAACGGCCGGGACCCGCGGCTAATACAGGACATCACCGATCGCGGTGATGCCCTGTATTAACCCTTCAGACGCGGCGATCAAAGCTGACCGCCGCGTCTGAAGGGAAAGTGACACTAACCCGGCTGTTCAGCGATTTCACCGCGGCGTCCCGAACAGCCTGACTGAATAGCCGGGTTAGTGCTTACAGGACACCGGGAGGGACCTTAGCTGCCTCCTCGGTGTCTTCTCTGTTCAGGGATCCCCTGTATGGCCGGCGCTCTCCTTCCTCGCCATCACGTCGTCGCGTACGTGCGTTGGCGTGCGTGACGACGTGATGGCAGCGACGGAGAGCGAGGATACCCGGCCGGCAGCAGAGACGCTCCGGAGCGACGGGGACACGGCGACAACGATGGAGCGACATCCAGGGCAGTGGTGACTGGGACACGTGGGTATTACCTCCTATGCAGTGGTCTTCAATCTGCGGACCTCCAGATGTTGCTAAACTACAACTCCAAGCATGCCCGGACAGCCAACGGCTGTTCGGGCATGCTGGGAGTTGTAGTTTTGCAACATCTGGAGGTCCGCAGGTTGAAGACCACTATTGGGTTCAAAATCTTTATTTTTTTTAGATTTTGCACCTATAAATTGGGTGCGTCTTAAATACCGGTGCGTCCTATAGGGCAAAAAATACGGTAAGTCTTCATACCCCAGTTTGGTGGTCTCCTTAATTAGACATATTACAGATCACCCCCCGGAGTCTCACATCAAACGTCTCTCAGCTCTGTATGGATAGGGGTCATGATGAACCCCAAAACCATCGATTTGGCCCTCAGCTGAATTGTAAGCATCTCTTTTAGTTTTCTAATACTTGGACAGGGAGGGGAAGGTGCGAAGCTGTGGCCTATTGTGAACGGTGGATCCTGTGTTATCTATCACTGTAGTCTTTCCTGTAAAGATAGCAAGAAGGATGCTAAAAAAAAAAAGTTTTATTATTAGCGTATTATTAGGATGGGGTTATAT
This sequence comes from Hyla sarda, assembly GCF_029499605.1. NCBI lineage: Eukaryota > Metazoa > Chordata > Amphibia > Anura > Hylidae > Hyla > Hyla sarda. The sequence goes on from NC_079189.1 coordinate 17,471,207, forward strand.
AATGTTTCGCATTTTATTATAGGCCCCAATGCTGCCCCATGTATATGTGTATATATTTGTAGGCCCCTATACTGACCTCATATATAATTGTAGGCCCCTATACTGACCTAATATATAATTGTAGGCTCCTATACTGACCTCATATATAATTGTAGGCCCCTATACTGCTTTATATATAATTGTAGGTCCCTATACTGACCTCATATAGTTGTAGGCCCCTATACTGACCTCATATATAATTGTAGGCCCCTATACTGACCTCATAAATAATTGTAGGCCCCTATACTGACCTCATATATAATTGTAGGCCCCTATACTGACCTCATATATAATTGTAGGCCCCTATACTGACCTCATATATAATTGTAGGCTCCTATACTGACCTCATATATAATTGTAGGTACCTATACTGCCCCCTTATATAGTTGTAGGCCCCTATACTGACCTCATATATAATTGTAGGCCCCTATACTGACCTCATATATAATTGTAGGCTCCTATACTGCCTTATATAGTTGAAAGCCCCTATACTGACCTCATATATAGTTGTAGGCCCCTATACTGACCTCATATATAGTTGTAGGCCCCTATACTGCCTTATATAGTTGTAGGCCCCTATACTGACCTCATATATAGTTGTAGGCCCCTATACTGACCTCATATATAGTTGTAGGCCCCTATACTGACCTCATATATAGTTGTAGGCCCCTATACTGACCTCATATATAGTTTTAGGCCCCTATACTGACCTCATATAAAGTTGTAGGCCCCTATACTGCCTTATATAGTTGTAGCCCCCTATACTGACCTCATATATAGTTGTAGGCTCCTATACTGCCTCATATATAGTTGTAGGCTCCTATACTGCCTCATATATAGTTGTAGGCCCCTATACTGACCTCATATATAATTGTAGGCCCCTATACTGCCCCCTTATATAGTTGTAGGCTCCTATACTGCCTTATATAGTTGTAGGCCCCTATACTGACCTCATATATAGTTTTAGGCCCCTATACTGACCTCATATAAAGTTGTAGGCCCCTATACTGCCTTATATAGTTGTAGCCCCCTATACTGACCTCATATATAGTTGTAGGCTCCTATACTGCCTCATATATAGTTGTAGGCCCCTATACTGACCTCATATATAGTTGTAGGCCCTTATACTGACCTCATATATAGTTGTAGGCCCCTATACTGACCACATATATAGTTTTAGGCCCCTATACTGACCTCATATAAAGTTGTAGGCCCCTATACTGCCTTATATAGTTGTAGCCCCATATACTGACCTCATATATAGTTGTAGGCTCCTATACTGCCTCATATATAGTTGTAGGCCCCTATACTGACCTCATATATAATTTTAGGCCCCTATACTGCCCCCTTATATAGTTGTAGGCTCCTATACTGCCTTATATAGTTGTAGGCCCCTATACTGACCTCATATATAATTGTAGGCTCCTATACTGACCTCATATATAATTGTAGGCTCCTATACTGCCTTATATAGTTGTAGGCCCCTATACTGACCTCATATATAATTGTAGGCCCCTATACTGACCTCGTATATATTTGTAGGCCCCTATACTGATTTTTATAGTTGTAGGCCCCTATACTGACCTCATATATAGTTGTAGGCCCCTATACTGACCTCATATATAATTGTAGGCCCCTATACTGACCTCATATATAATTGTAGGCCCCTATACTGACCTCATATATAATTGTAGGCCCCTATACTGCCTTATATAATTGTAGGCTCCTATACTGCCTTATATAGTAGTAGGCCCCTATACTGACCTCATATATAATTGTAGGCCCCTATACTGCCTTATATAGTTTTAGACCCCTATACTGACCTCATATATAATTGTAGGCTCCTATACTGCCTTATATAGTTGTAGGCCCCTATACTGACCTCATATATAATTGTAGGCCCCTATACTGACCTCATACATAATTGTAGGCTCCTATACTGCCTTATATAGTTGTAGGCCCCTATACTGACCTCATACATAATTGTAGGCTCCTATACTGCCTTAAATAGTTGTAGGCCCCTATACTGCCTTATATAGTTGTAGGCCACTATACTGACCTCATATATAGTTGTAGGCCCCTATACTGACCTCATATATAGTTGTAGGCCCCTATACTGAACTCATATATAATTGTAGGCTCCTATACTGACCTCATAAATAATTGTAGGCCCCTATACTGACCTCATATATAATTGTAGGCCCCTATACTGACCTCATATATAATTGTAGGCTCCTATACTGACCTCATATATAATTGTAGGCCCCTATACTGCCCCCTTATATAATTGTAGGCTCCTATACTGCCTTATATAGTTGTAGGCCCATATACTGACCTCATATATAATTGTAGGCTCCTATACTACCTCATATATAGTTGTAGGCCCCTATACTGACCTCATATATAATTTTAGGCCCCTATACTGACCTCATGTATAGTTGTAGGCCCCTATACTGACCTCATATATAGTTGTAGGCCCCTTAACTTACCTCATATATAATTGTAGGCTCATATACTGCCTTATATAGTTGTAGGCCCCTATACTGACCTCATATATAATTGTAGGCTCCTATACTGCCTTATATAGTTGTAGGCCCCTATACTGACCTCATATATAATTGTATGCCCCTATACTGACCTCATATATAATTGTAGGCACCTATACTGACCTCATATATAATTGTAGGCTCCTATACTGCCTTATATAGTTGTAGGCCCCTATACTGACCTCGTATATAATTGTAGGCCCCTATACTGCTTTATATAGTTGTAGGCCCCTATACTGACCATATATATAGTTGTAGGCCCCTATACTGACCTCATATATAATTGTAGGCCCCTATACTGACCTCATATATAATTGTAGGCCCCTATACTGACCTCATATATAATTGTAGGCCCCTATACTGACCTCATATATAATTGTAGGCCCCTATACTGACCTCATATATAATTGTAGGCTCCTATACTGCCTTATATAGTTGTAGGCCCCTATACTGACCTCATATATAATTGTAGGCCCCTATACTGCCTTATATAGTTGTAGGCCCCTATACTGACCTCATACATAATTGTAGGCTCCTATACTGCCTTATATAGATGTAGGCCCCTATACTGACCTCATATATAATTGTAGGCCCCTATACTGACCTCATACATAATTGTAGGCTCCTATACTGCCTTATATAGTTGTAGGCCCCTATACTGACCTCATATATAGTTGAAGGCCCCTATACTGACCTCATAAATAATTTTAGGCCCCTATACTGACCTCATTTATAATTGTAGGCCCCTATACTGACCTCATATATAATTGTAGGCTCCTATACTGACCTCATATATAATTGTAGGCCCCTATACTGACCTCATACATAATTGTAGGCTCCTATACTGCCTTATATAGTTGTAGGCCCCTATACTGACCTCATATATAGTTGAAGGCCCCTATACTGACCTCATAAATAATTTTAGGCCCCTATACTGACCTCATATATAATTGTAGGCCCCTATACTGACTTCATATATAATTGTAGGCTCCTATACTGACCTCATATATAATTGTAGGCCCCTATACTGCCCCCGTATATAGTTGTAGGCTCCTATACTGACCTCATATATAATTGTAGGCTCCTATACTGCCTTATATAGTTGTAGGCCCCTATACTGACCTCATATATAGTTGTAGGCCCCTATACTGACCTCATATATAGTTGTAGGCCCCTATACTGACCTCATATATAATTGTAGGCCCCTATACTGCCTTATATAGTTGTAGGCCCCTATACTGACCTCATATATAATTGTAGGCTCCTATACTGCCTCATATATAGTTGTAGGCCCCTATACTGACCTCATATATAATTGTAGGCCCCTATACTGACCTCATATATAGTTGTAGGCCCATATACTGACCTCATATATAATTGTAGGTTCCTATACTGCCTTATATAGTTGTAGGCCCCTATACTGACCTCATATATAATTGTAGGCCCCTATACTGACCTCATATATAATTGTAGGCCCCTATACTGCTTTATATAGTTGTAGGCTCCTATACTGACCTCATACATAATTGTAGGCTCCTATACTGCCTTATATAGTTGTAGGCCTCTATACTGACCTCATATATAATTGTAGGCCCCTATACTGACCTCATATATAATTGTAGGCTCCTATACTGACCTCATATATAATTGTAGGCCCCCTATACTGACATCATATATAATTGTAGGCCCCTATACTGACCTCATACATAATTGTAGGCTCCTATACTGCCTTATGTAGTTGTAGGCCCCTATACTGACCTCATATATAGTTGAAGGCCCCTATACTGACCTCATAAATAATTTTAGGCCCCTATACTGACCTCATATATAATTGTAGGCCCCTATACTGACCTCATATATAATTGTAGGCTCCTATACTGACCTCATATATAATTGTAGGCCCCTATACTGCCCCCGTATATAGTTGTAGGCTCCTATACTGACCTCATATATAATTGTAGGCTCCTATACTGCCTTATATAGTTGTAGGCCCCTATACTGACCTCATATATAGTTGTAGGCCCCTATACTGACCTCATATATAGTTGTAGGCCCCTATACTGACCTCATATATAATTGTAGGCCCCTATACTGCCTTATATAGTTGTAGGCCCCTATACTGACCTCATATATAATTGTAGGCTCCTATACTGCCTCATATATAGTTGTAGGCCCCTATACTGACCTCATATATAATTGTAGGCCCCTATACTGACCTCATATATAGTTGTAGGCCCATATACTGACCTCATATATAATTGTAGGTTCCTATACTGCCTTATATAGTTGTAGGCCCCTATACTGACCTCATATATAATTGTAGGCCCCTATACTGACCTCATATATAATTGTAGGCCCCTATACTGCTTTATATAGTTGTAGGCTCCTATACTGACCTCATACATAATTGTAGGCTCCTATACTGCCTTATATAGTTGTAGGCCTCTATACTGACCTCATATATAATTGTAGGCCCCTATACTGACCTCGTTTATAATTGTAGGCTCCTATACTGACCTCATATATAATTGTAGGCCCCCTATACTGACATCATATATAATTGTAGGCCCCTATACTGACCTCATATATAGTTGTAGGCTCCTATACTGCCTTATATAGTTGTAGGCCCCTATACTGACCTCATATATAGTTGTAGGCTCCTATACTGCCTTATATAGTTGTAGGACCCTATACTGACCTCATATATAATTGTAGGCCCCTATACTGACCTCGTATATAATTGTAGGCCCCTATACTGCTTTATATAGTTGTAGGCCCCTATACTGACCTCATATATAGTTGTAGGCCCCTATACTGACCTCATATATAATTGTAGGCCCCTATACTGACCTAATATATATTTGTAGGCCCCTATACTGACCTCATATAAAGTTGTAGGCCCCTATACTGCCTTATATAGTTGTAGGCCCCTATACTGACCTCATATATAGTTGTAGGCCCCTATACTGGCCTCATATATAGTTGTAGGCCCCTATACTGACCTCATATATAATTGTAGGCCCCTATACTGACCTCATATATAATTGTAGGCCCCTATACTGACCTTATATATAATAGTAGGCTCCTATACTGCTCCCAAATATAGTTGTAGGCCCCTATACTGACCTCATATATAATTGTAGGCTCCTATACTGCATTATATAGTTGTAGGCCCTTATACTGACCTCATATATAGTCGTAGGCCCCTATACTGACCTCATATATAATTGTAGGCTCCTATACTGCCTTATATAGTTGTAGGCCCCTATACTGATCTCACATATAATTGTAGGCTCCTATACTGCCTTATATAGTTGTAGGCCCCTATACTGACCTCATATATAATTGTAGGCTCCTATACTGCCCTATATAGTTGTAGGCCCCTATACTGACCTCACATATAATTGTAGGCTCCTATATTGCCTTATATAGTTGTAGGCCCCTATACTGACCTCATATATAATTGTAGGCTCCTATACTGCCTTATCTAATTGTAGGCCCCTATACTGACCTCATATATAATTGTAGGCTCCTATACTGCCTTATATAGTTGTAGGCCCCTATACTGACCTCATATATAATTGTAGGCTCCTATACTGACCTCATATATAATTGTAGGACCCTATACTGACCTCATATATAATTGTAGGCCCCTATACTGACCTTATATATAATAGCAATCTCCTATACTGCTCCCATATATAGTTGTAGGCCCCTATACTGACCTCATATATAATTGTAGGCTCCTATACTGCCTTATATAGTTGTAGGCCCCTATACTGACCTCACATATAATTGTAGGCTCCTATACTGCGTTATATAGTTGTAGGCCCTTATACTGACCTCATATATAGTCGTAGGCCCCAATACTGACCTCATATATAATTGTAGGCCCCTATACTGCCTTATATAGTTGTAGGCCCTTATACTGACCTCATATATAATTGTAGGCTCCTATACTGCCTTATATAGTTGTAGGCCCCTATACTGACCTCATATATAATTGTAGGCCCCTATACTGACCTCATATATAATTGTAGGCCCCTATACTGACCTCATATATAATTGTAGGCCCCTATACTGACCTCATATATAGTTGTAGGCTCCTATACTGCCTCATATAGTTGTAGGCCCCTATACTGACCTCATATATAATTGTAGGCCCCTATACTGACCTCATATATAATTGTAGGCCCCTATACTGACCTCATATATAATTGTAGGCCCCTATACTGACCTCATATATAATTGTAGGCTCCTATACTGCCTTATATAGTTGTAGGACCCTATTCTACCAAAAAAGAAAAATTGCAGCACTACTCAGCCTCAAAGGTGTGGGTGCCAGCGTCCAAAAACTTCTTGATAAAAAGTCCTTAGTTAGATAGTATCCAGCTTGAAAATGGCTCCATAGGAGCAGAAACATTGCTTGTATATATATATATATGTATATGTATATATAGTTTTAAGCCCCTCTGTGCCTCCATATATATAGTTGTAAGTCCCTATACTGCCCCCATATATATAGTTGTAAGTCCCTATACTGCCCCCATATATATAGTTGTAAGTCCCTATACTGCCCCCATATATATAGTTGTAAGCCCTTCTGTGCCCCCATATATATAGTTGTAAGCCCCTCTGTGCCTCCATATATATAGTTGGAGGCCCCTATACTGCCCCCATATATAGTTGTTGGCCCTTTTGCTGTCCCCATATATAGCTGTAGGCTCCTATACTGCCCCCATATATAGTTTGGGGCCCCCCCCTTTGCCACCATATATAGTTGTAGGCCTCTTAACTGCCCCCATATATAGTTGCAGGCCTCTATACTGTCCCCATATATATATAGTTGTGGGCCGCTTAACTGCCCACATAAATAGTGTAGGCTCTTATACTGTTCCCATATATAGTCGTATGCCTCTATAATTCCTCCAGATATAGTTGTAGTCCCCTATACTACCTCCATATATAGTTGTAGGCTCTTATACTGCTCCCATATATAGCTGTAGGCTCTTATACTGCTCCCATATGTAGCTGTAGGCTCCTATACTGCTCCCATATATAGCTGTAGGCTCATATACTGGCTCCATATATTGGTGTAGGCTCCTATAATGAGCCCATATATAGTTGTAGGCTCCTATACTGCTCCCATATATAGTTGTAGGCTCCTATACTACTCCCATATATAGTTGTAGCTCCTATACTGCCCCCATATATAGTTGTAGCTCCTATACTGCTCCCATATATAGTTGTAGCTCTTATACTGCTCCCATATATAGTTGTAGGCTCCTATACTGCTCCCATATATAGTTGTAGGCCCCTATACTGCTCCCATATATAGTTGTAGGACCCTATACTGCTCCCATATATAGCTGTAGGCTCCTATACTGCCCCATATATAGTAGTAGGCTCCTATACTGCTCCCATATATAGCTGTAGGCTCCTACACTGCCCCCATATATAGTTTGGGGCCCCCCTCTGCCCCCATATATATTTGCAGGCCCCTCTACTGCTCCCATATATAGTTGTAGGCCTCTATAATTCCCCCAGATATAGTTGTAGTCCCCTATACTACCTCTATATATAGTTGTAGGCTCTTATACTGCTCCCATATATAGCTGTAGGCTCATATACTGGCCCCATATATCGGTGTAGGCTCCTATACTGCTCCCATATATAGTTGTAGGCTCCTATACTACCTCCATATATATAGTTGTAGGCTCTTATACTGCTCCCATATATAGTTGTAGGCTCTTACACTGCTCCCATATATAGCTGTAGGCTCATATACTGGCCCCATATATTGGTGTAGGCTCCTATACTGCTCCCATATATAGTTGTAGGCTCTTATACTGCTCCCATATATAGTTGTAGCTCCTATACTGCCCCTATATATAGTTGTAGGCCCCTATACTGCTCCATATATAGTTGTATGCCCCTATACTGCCCCCATATATAGTTGTAGGCTCCTATACTGCTCCCATATATAGTTGTAGGCTCTTATACTGCTCCCATATATAGTTGTAGGCTCTTACACTGCTCCCATATATAGCTGTAGGCTCATATACTGGCCCCATATATTGGTGTAGGCTCCTATACTGCTCCTATATATAGTTGTAGGCTCTTATACTGCTCCCATATATAGCTGTAGGCTCATATACTGGCCCCATATATAGCTGTAGGCTCCTATACTGCTCCCATATATAGTTTTAGGCCCCTATACTGCTCCCATATATAGTTGTAGGCCCCTATACTGCTCCCATATATAGTTGTTGGCCCCTTTGCTGTCCCCATATATAGCTGTAGGCTCCTACACTGCCCCCATATATAGTTTGGGGCCCCCCTCTGCCCCCAGATATAGTTGCAGGCCCCTATACTGCCCTCATATTTAGTTGTAGGCCCCCATACTGCCCACATATATAGTTGTAGGCTCCTATACTGCTCCCATATATAGTTGTAGGCCCCTATACTGCTCCCATATATAGTTGTAGGCTCTTATACTGCTCCCATATATAGTTGTAGGCCTCTATAATTCCACCAGATATAGTTGTAGTCCCCTATACTACCTCTATATATAGTTGTAGGCTCTTATTCTGCCCCCATATATAGTTGTAGCTCCTATACTGCTCCCATATATAGTTGTAGGCCCCTATACTGACCCCATATATAGTTGTAGGCTCCTATACTGCTCCCATATATAGTTGTAGGCCCCTTTGCTGTCCCCATATATAGCTGTAGGCTCCTACACTGCCCCCATATATAGTTTGGGGCCCCCTCTGCCCCCATATATATTTGCAGGCCCCTCTACTGCTCCCATATATAGTTGTAGGCCTCTATAATTCCCCCAGATATAGTTGTAGTCCCCTATACTACCTCTATATATAGTTGTAGGCTCTTATACTGCTCCCATATATAGCTGTAGGCTCATATACTGGCCCCATATATCGGTGTAGGCTCCTATACTGCTCCCATATATAGTTGTAGGCTCTTATACTGCTCCCATATATAGCTGTAGGCTCATATACTGGCCCCATATATCGGTGTAGGCTCCTATACTGCTCCCATATATAGTTGTAGGCTCCTATACTACCTCCATATATAGTTGTAGGCTCTTATACTGCTCCCATATATAGTTGTAGGCTCTTACACTGCTCCCATATAGAGTTGTAGGCTCTTACACTGCTCCCATATATAGTTGTAGGCTCTTACACTGCTCCCATATATAGCTGTAGGCTCATATACTGGCCCCATATATTGGTGTAGGCTCCTATACTGCTCCCATATATAGTTGTAGGCTCTTATACTGCTCCCATATATAGTTGTAGCTCCTATACTGCCCCTATATATAGTTGTAGGCCCCTATACTGCTCCACATATAGTTGTAGGCCCCTATACTGCCCCCATATATAGTTGTAGGCTCTTATACTGCCCCCATATATAGTTGTAGGCTCCTATACTGCTCCCATATATAGTTGTAGGCTCTTATACTGCTCCCATATATAGCTGTAGGCTCATATACTGGCCCCATATATTGGTGTAGGCTCCTATACTGCTCCTATATATAGTTGTAGGCTCTTATACTGCTCCCATATATAGCTGTAGGCTCATATACTGGCCCCATATATAGCTGTAGGCTCCTATACTGCTCCCATATATAGTTGTAGGCTCTTATACTGCTCCCATATATAGCTGTAGGCCCCTATACTGCTCCATATATAGTTGTAGGCTCTTATACTGCTCCCATATATAGTTGTAGGCTCTTATACTGCTCCCATATATAGTTGTAGGATCCTACACAGCTCCAATATATAGTTGTAGCTCCTATACTGCTCCCATATATAGTTGTAGGCTCTTATACTGCTCCCATATATAGTTGTAGGCCCCTATACTGCTCCCATATATAGTTGTAGCTCCTATACTGCCCCATATATAGTTGTAGGCCCCTATACTGCCCTCATATATAGTTGTAGGCTCCTATACTACCCCCATATATAGTTGTAGGCCCCTATACTGCTCCCATATATAGTTGTAGGCCCCTATACTGCCCCATATATATAGTTATAGGCTCTTATACTGCCCCCATATATAGTTGTAGGCTCTTATACTGCCCCCATATATAGTTGTAGGCTCCTATACTGCTCCCATATATAGTTGTAGGCTCTTATACTGCCCCCATATATAGTTGTAGGCTCCTATACTGCTCCCATATATAGTTGTAGGCTCTTATACTGCCCCCATATATAGTTGTAGGCTCTTATACTGCCCCCATATATAGTTGTAGGCTCTTATACTGCCCCCATATATAGTTGTAGGCTCCTATACTGCTCCCATATATAGTTGTAGGCTCTTATACTGCTCCCATATATAGTTGTAGGCCCCTATACTGCTCCCATATATAGTTGTAGCTCCTATACTGCCCCATATATAGTTGTAGGCCCCTATACTGCCTTCATATATAGTTGTAGGCTCCTATACTACCCCCATATATAGTTGTAGGCCCCTATACTGCTCCCATATATAGTTGTAGCTCCTATACTGCCCCATATATATAGTTATAGGCTCTTATACTGCCCCCATATATAGTTGTAGGCTCTTATACTGCCCCCATATATAGTTGTAGGCTCCTATACTGCCCCCATATATAGTTGTAGGCTCTTATACTGCTCCCATATATAGTTGTAGGCTCTCATACTGCTCCCATATATAGTTGTAGGCTCTTATACTGCTCCCATATATAGTTGTAGCTCCTATACTGCCCTCATATATAGTTGTAGGCCCCTATACTGCCCCCATATATAGTTGTAGGCCCCTATACTGCTCCCATATATAGTTGTAGCTCCTATACTGCCCCATATATAGTTGTAGGCCCCTATACTGCCCTCATATATAGTTGTAGGCCCCTATACTGCCCTCATATATAGTTGTAGGCTCTTATAATGAGGCCACATATAGTTGTAGGCTCCTATACGGCCCCCATATATAATTGTAGGCCTCTATAATGCCCCAAGATATAGTTTTAGTCCCCTATACTACCTCCATATATAGTTGTAGACCCCTAAACCGCCCCAAATATATTTGTAAGCCCCTCTACTGCCCCAATATATAGTTTTAGGCCCCTCTGTGCCTCCATATATAATTGTAGGCCCCTATTCTGCCCCCATACATAATTGTAGGCCCCTATTCTGCCCCTATATATAACTGATGGCCCATATACTGCTCCCATATAGTTATTGCCTCCCTATGTGCCCCCGTATAGCTGTAGTTTTCCTCTCCTCTATGTCCTCATATATATATATAGTAGAAGGTAGGCACCCCCACAATTCCCTAAATCAGTATTTCCCATCCAGTGTGCCCCCAGCTGTTGCAAAACTTTAACTCCCAGCATGTCCGGACAGTCCAGTAGTTTTGCAACAGCTGCAGGCACACAATAATACTACTACTTTGTATACATATGGTGCACCCACTTCAAACTAGAGGTCGCCGTCTTATCCTGGCCCCCAAAGACCACAAGCTGTATATGAAGGATCATGTTGTGTTCTCTCTCGGCCGGGGATGATAATCTTTCCCATACATACAGTATATAATTGAACATTCCTGGATGTGAAATGTAAATGATTCACTGAAAAGCTTCCCGAGCGTCTACATTAACATGTCAATGGAGACCGCCGTAATTTTCGGCTATTGTTTGTGGGGGAAACGAGCGGAGTTTACTACTGCCCCGAGACGTGGGTAATTCAGTCATAATAAGGAAATGGATGTTATGACAACCTTAAACACTCCGAAATGACATCTGAATATCCTTTGTATTCGGTTTACAGCAGAATTAGGGCTATTTTAGAAATTGAGTCTAAGCTTTTTTTTGGTACATTCTGGAATCGACCATTATTGTGTTTTGGCTTCATAACCGCAGTCTGTCTGCAAATTGCGCAATTGTCAACTTAGCTTCATAGGTCACAAGAGAGTAAAGAGGACGATAATGGTAAAAAAAAGAGTTCTCGGTAGAGGGGTAAATGAAAGGGATGCTGACAAAAGGCAAACTTTTTAGGCATGTTATGGCCCCTTTGGACCGTGACCTTAAAATATTTATGTTCATAAAGCATTACTATGAATAAACATGTAACCCCCTGGGATTATTGTTGTGTATTATCCTGCAATTACGTGAAGTGTCCAGTAGATGGAGGACTGCACAAGAATATGGACTGAGCAGTGATTAAATCTGGGGAAGGAGGAGTTCTGTGGACATGTGCTCATTGCCATCTTGGATTTTTCAGTTTCAGCCGAGCAAGCAGAAAGAGAGAGAGAGGCCACAGAGTGCTGCAGAAGCGGAGATGAATCTGCTAGCAGGTTGAACAAGATCCAGTGCTGGTAGCAGAAAATCCTCTGTGAAAAGTGAAGACAACTTAAAGCTGGACTGACCTGATTTACAGCCTGTATAAGGGTAAGCCTAAAAACCCTTCTTCCCTGTCCCACAACAGGGCACTCTGAATTTACATAAAGATAAAAGACCTGAAGATCTGTTTGCTGACATTTTGAGAGTTTCTATGGGCCCCATCTATCCAATGTGCACCAACTGAATGTACCCAACAGCCGCTAGGGCGAAGGTAAGAATGGGCGGCAGGTGTGCTTGTGAGTGGGTGAGACCTATATACACATTAGATTTGTATAATTTTGTGCTATACTATACCATACTGTTTGTTATGTTATGCATGGTTGTTTTCCTTTATGCAATACAAAGTTATTTCTAAGTTAGTTTTGTTTCAGTTTCATTAATCTTTCAGAGATGTTCCCACTGGGACCTTACAGCCCTACCTTGGATGATCCATGGGGTGGAGGCACTGCAGCAGATATGTCCTCATATTAATGTTGGTGGTCCTCATAGTAATATTGGGGGCCCAGGTTGAGATCAGACGTGTCATCTGATATCCAACTGTCCCACTGGTTTTGATCTTCAAATCCGTAAACTCCTTCAACTCGCCAGCGTTCTCTGGAGAAAGGATATAGTCAGGGGAATGTCTTGTAGCAGGAACACACTTCAACCTCCAAACTGGTTAAGGATTCTTAGCAGGATCTGTTTTCGTATCATGCAGTCCTTAGCTATTCTGCTATGACAAAATTTTCTTCTCCTTGTGTGGAGAGGCTGATTAGCCCACCTTTCTGCAGAGAGGCTATCTCAGCACATCCACTAACTAGAGCTAACTCCAGAGCTCCTTCCTCTCAGTATAGAGGCTGGATCAGAGCTAATGCCCTCTTTCCCTATGGAAGGTTCCTAGAAATTTGTATGTTAACCCTTCACTACTCACAGTCATACCTGGAACTATGCAGTTACAGTATGAACAGCATAAAATATGGTAAAGCAAGGGCTTGTCAAACAACACCTAACCACAGGCCCTGCAGGGGGGATCCCAGTGGGCAACTGCAATATTATTAGTTGTCTATCTGGTAAGGAAATGTTATATATTCTACTATTTCAGTGGATAAGAACATAGTTTATATTCCCCAGTGTGCACAGCATGGCTACACTGGTTATGTTTAAATAATGTAAGCCTTAGGGTATGTTCACACTGCGTATTTTGAATGGAATCTCCGCTCACAGAATTCCACAAGCAGAGATTAAATACTTTGGCGGTAGAACCGCGCAGCACTGTGCCGTCACCATTGACTGCTATGCAGTACTTGCGGACTTCATGCAAAGAATGTTCTTTCTTTGTGCAAATTTCAGCTGCGAAATTGTCCGCCACTGAAATTCTGCAGTGTGAACGAGTCCACAGAAGACCTATTCACAGAATTCCGCGCAAATTACTCAGTGTGTTATATTCCTTGATGTCCAAATGGCAGTCACATGGGTTGTATTGCCTGATGTCCAGAGGGTAAGTACATGGGTTATCTTTCCTGGTGTCCAGAGGGTAAGTACATGGGTTATATATCCTGGTGTCCAGAGGGTAAGTACATGGGCTATATATCCTGGTGTCCAGAGGGTAAGTACATGGGTTATCTTTCCTGGTGTCCAGAGAGTAAGTACATGGGTTATCTTTCCTGGTGTCCAGAGGGTAAGTACATGGGTTATCTTTCCTGAGTGTCCAGAGAGTAAGTACATGGGTTATATTTCCTTGTGTCCAGAGGGTTAGTACATGGGCTATATATCCTGGTGTCCAGAGGGTAAGTACATGGGTTATATATTCTGGTGTCCATAGGGTAAGTACATGGGTTATCTTCCCTGGTGTCCAGAGGGTACATACATGGGTTATCTTTCCTGGTGTCCAGAGGGTAAGTACATGGGTTATATATTCTTGTGTCCATAGGGTTAGTACATGGGTTATATATCCTGGTGTCCATAGGGTAAGTACATGGGTTATATATTCTGGTGTCCAGAGGGTTAGTACATGGGTTATATTTCCTTGTGTCCAGAGGGTTAGTACATGGGCTATATATCCTGGTTAGAAATGTGAAAACTTACAGTAAATTTGATTCATCATAAACTTCTCGGCTCGGCAGTTGATGACTTATCCTGCATAAATGAGTTCAGCTTTCAGGTGCTCCTGTGGTCTGGAAATGGTGGATACAGTCCTAGGAGAATCTTTCCTAGGACTGTATCCACCTTTTCCAGCCCACGGGAGCACCGGAAAGCTGAACTAATTTATGCAGGATAAGTCATCAACTGCTGAGGTGAGAAGTTCGTGACGAATCGAATTTACTGTAAGTTCGCTCATCTCTAATCCTGGTGTCCAGAGAGTAAGTACATGGGTTATATTTTCTTGTGTCCAGAGGGTTAGTACATGGGTTATATATCCTGGTGTCCAGAGGGTAAGTACATGTGTTATCTTTCCTGATGTCCATAGGGTAAGTACATGGTTTATCTTTCCTGGTGTCCAGAGGGTAAGTACATGGGTTATCTTTCCTGATGTCCAGAGGGTAAGTACATGGGTTATCTTTCCTGATGTCCATAGGGTAAGTACATGGGTTATCTTTCCTGGTGTCCAGAGGCTACGTACATAGGTTATCTTTCCTGATGTCCAGAGGGTAAGTACATGGGTTATATATCCTGGTGTCCAGAGGGTAAGTACATGGGTTATATTTCCTTGTGTCCAGAGGGTTAGTACATGGGTTATATATCCTGGTGTCCAGAGAGTAAGTACATGGGTTATATATCCTTGTGTCCATAGGGTAAGTACATGGGTTATATATCCTGGTGTCCAGAGAGTGAGTACATGGGTTATATATCCTTGTGTCCAGAGGGTTAGTACTTGGGCTATATATCCTGGTGTCCAGAGGGTAAGTACATGGGTTATATATCCTGGTGTCCAGAGAGTAAGTACATGGGCTATATATCCTGGTATCCAGAGGGTAAGTTCATGGGTTATATATCCTGGTGTCCAGAGGGTAAGTTCATGGGTTATATATCCTGGTGTCCAGAGAGTAAGAACATGGGCTATATATCCTGGTGTCCAGAGGGTTAGTACATGGGTCATATCTCCTGGTGTCCATAGGGTAAGTACATGGGTTATTGTTCCTGTGTACAGAGGGTTAGTATATGGGCTATATATCCTGGTGTCCAGAGGGTAAGTACATGGGTTATATTTCCTTGTGTCCAGAGAGTAAGTACATGGGCTATATATCCTGGTGTCCAGAGGGTAAGTACATGGGTTATATATCCTGGTGTCCAGAGAGTAAGTACATGGGCTATATATCCTGGTATCCAGAGGGTAAGTTCATGGGTTATATATCCTGGTGTCCAGAGGGTAAGTTCATGGGTTATATATCCTGGTGTCCAGAGAGTAAGAACATGGGCTATATATCCTGGTGTCCAGAGGGTTAGTACATGGGTCATATCTCCTGGTGTCCATAGGGTAAGTACATGGGTTATTGTTCCTGTGTACAGAGGGTTAGTACATGGGCTATATATCCTGGTGTCCAGAGGGTAAGTACATGGGTTATATTTCCTTGTGTCCAGAGAGTAAGTACATGGGCTATATCTCCTGGTGTCCAGAGGGTTGGTACATGGGTCATATCTCCTGGTGTTCAATGTGTAAGTACATGGGTTATTGTTCCCGTGTACAGAGGGTAAGTACATGGGTTATATCTCTTGGTGTTCAGTCTATATTTCCTGTGTACAGAGGGTAAGTACATGGGTTATCTTTCCTGGTGTTCGGTGTGTAAGTACATGGGTTATCGTTCCTGTGTACAGAGGGTGAGTGTATGGCTTATAGTCCCTGGTAACCAGTTGGTAGCTGAAGGGGTTATATTCCCCTGATATCCAGTATAGGGAAGATTGTCTATAGTTCCCTATTTCCACAGGTGTACAGTAAAGTGAGAATCTGTATGATAAGGGATGACAGATTTCTGATGTCTACTGTGTTGGTAGGTTATACTCTCAGGTATACAGTAGTCTCTGATTTCCTGTAGGTACCTGATGCTCCATTTGTGGAGATATGGGATAAGGTATGTTCTACTTCTTCACTTCTAGCAGGTTATATCTTTGCTGCCCCGTAGGTGATGGGTACAGAATGATCTTCATAATCCCTGTAGGTAGGAGGATATAGGGGTTTTATAGTAAACTAGCTGAGTACCCGGCGTTGCCCGGTTTTTCCTTCCTAATCCTTGTTGGGGAGGAAAATCAACAGAGGAGGAAGCTTTTGACTTCATATCCCGTCCTCATATATTGTTGTCATATCCCAACCCCATATCCCGTCCTACTATCTCGACCTCCTATCCCGTCCTCATATCTCGACATCCTATCTCGACCTCCTATCCTGACCTCCTATCCCGACCTCCTTTCTTGTCCTTCCTCATATCCCATCCTCCTATCCCGTCCTCCTATCCCAACCTCCTATCCCGTCCTCCTATCTCGACCTCCTATCTCAACCTCCTATCTCGACCTCCTATCTCGACCTCCCATCCCGACCTCCTATCTCGGACTCCCATCCCGACCTCATATCCCGACCTGTAATATGTGCACCAGGTATTGAAATATCTCCAGCCGTACGGAAGTTATGTGGGAACATACATTTCCCATTGATTTGCATGGGACTTTAAACAAAAAACCCTGACCCTCACAAATAAGGGTGGTTAAGGGTTAAATCAACTATCCTATATTATAAGTGGACATATAAGTAACATGTAACCAAGAATTATCGAAATATCTCCAGCCGTACGGAAGGTATGCAGTAACATATATTTCCCATAGACTTGTATGGGACTTTAAACAAAAACCCTGACCCTGGCAAATAGGGGTGAGTAAGGGTTAAATCACCGATCCTATGTTTGTTGTTGACATATAAGTAACATATGTGGCCAAGTTTCATGTTAATATCGTTAGCCGTTTGGACGTGATGCTGGAACATACACAAACACACACACATACATGCATACACATACATACATACACACACACATACATACACACATACATACACACATATATACACACATACATACACACACACCTACACATACATACACACATACATATACATACACACACACATACATACATACATACACACATACACATACATACACACATACATACACACATATATACACACATACATACACATACACATACATATACATACACACACACATACATACACACACACATACACATACATATACACACACATACATACACACATACATGCATACATGCATACATACACACACACATACACATACATATACACACACATACATACACACATACATACATACACACATACATATACACATACATACACACACACATACACATACATATACACACACATACATACACACATACATACACACATATATACACACATACATACACACACACATACATATACACACACATACATACATACACACATACATACATGCACATAGACATATACACATACACACACACACATTGAGTTTATATATATATATATATATATATATATATATATATATATACTAAGCTTAGGTAGGTGGACATCACAGTTGAACATAAATTGGGAGCCCAGTGGGGTCCGTCATATACAACTCGATTACAAACATAAAAAGATGACTTTAAGCTTTATATATATTAGATATTTTTTTTATTTTTGGGGAAAACATTCTGTAATAAAAAAGACCAACCTTTCTGGTTAATTCATTCCTTTACTGCGCTCACATTGCTTCCCGATCAGTGTATTGTCTTTCCCCAACATCTCTTCTATACGCTCTACAGTCTACAGAGAATTTATGTGCAATAAAAGGCATACTCTCATAGTAAAATAATCTGAGAACTAAGGCAACAAATTCTAAAATACTGTTAAAAATATGAGGAAAAAATAAAAATAGACAAAAAAAACAGGAATAATACTGATACTTAGTTACATTTCAGGCTGCCTGGTCAACATTCTGATACAATCAATTGTCTAATATCCCAGGCATATTGGGTTCTTCCAAGTTATGGAAAAACAACATAGGATGGCAAATGGGGCATTTTGTGTGACTAGGGGGAGGGGTCTCCGGAAGAATGTATAATATTCTTGTAGTTTTTATTCAAACTAGAATAAGTACTTTTATGAAATATGTCCCCATTTTGGTAAAAGCTTTCCCATCTTTCCCCTTAATGCGCAATTGTCATGAACTTGGGGCTATATAGCCTACACACATCCTTTGTACTGTGTGCAGATTGTGTCTACAGTAGTGTTTTTACCTTAGTTCTCTGCTTTTATCACCCCAAAAAAGTTTTTGATAGCAGCCGCACACAGTCGGATAGGCGTGGCGCAAAGTTCGTTATGCCCCGCCGGCGACACGCTGGGACCGCTGTGTGATTGACACACAGGTCTCGGTGCGTGCGCATCTTAGCTTATCCCCTGTGCGCGCTGCAGCTTGTTATCCTGGCAAGCGCCCGCTCCCGTCGCTTGCCTCCTCAGTGTGCCTGTGCAGTGCTAGAGGCAGAGAGCACGCTCTCTGCCTCTAGCACTGCGCAGGCGAACTGAGGAGGCAGGCGGTGAGAGCAAGCACTTGCCAGGATAACACACTGCGCGGTCTCTGCCTCTAGCACTGCGCAGGCGCACTGAGGAGGCAGGCGGTGGGAGCGAGCACTTGCCAGGATAGCATGCTGCGCGCTCTCTGCCTATAGCACTGCGCAGGCGCACTGAGGAGGCAGGCGGTGGGAGCAAGCACTTGCCAGGATTACACACTGCGCGCTCTCTGCCTCTAGCACTGCGCAGGCGAACTGAGGAGGCAGGCGGTGAGAGCAAGCACTTGCCAGGATAACACACTGCGCGCTCTCTGCCTCTAGCACTGCGCAGGCGCACTGAGGAGGCAGGCGGTGGGAGCAAGCACTTGCCAGGATAGCATGCTGCGCGCTCTCTGCCTATAGTACTGCGCAGGCGCACTGAGGAGGCAGGCGGTGGGAGCAAGCACTTGCCAGGATTACATGCTGCGCGCTCTCTGCCTCTAGCACTGCGCAGGCGCACTGAGGAGGCAGGCGGTGGGAGCGAGCACTTGCCAGGATAACATGCTGCGTGCTCTCTGCCTCTAGCACTGCGCAGGCGCACTGAGGAGGCAGGCGGTGGGAGCAAGCACTTGCCAGGATTACACACTGCGCGCTCTCTGCCTCTAGCACTGCGCAGGCGAACTGAGGAGGCAGGCGGTGAGAGCAAGCACTTGCCAGGATAACACACTGCACGCTCTCTGCCTCTAGCACTGCGCAGGCGCACTGAGGAGGCAGGCGGTGGGAGCAAGCACTTGCCAGGATAGCATGCTGCGCGCTCTCTGCCTATAGTACTGCGCAGGCGCACTGAGGAGGCAGGCGGTGGGAGCAAGCACTTGCCAGGATTACATGCTGCGCGCTCTCTGCCTCTAGCACTGCGCAGGCGCACTGAGGAGGCAGGCGGTGGGAGCGAGCACTTGCCAGGATAACATGCTGCGTGCTCTCTGCCTCTAGCACTGCGCAGGCGCACTGAGGAGGCAGGCGGCGGGATAATACAATAACACTAAGGTAAAAAAAACACTACTGTAGACACAATCTGCACATGGTACAAAGGCTGTGTGTAGGTTATATAGCCCCAAGTTCATGACAGTTGCGCATTAATATTTTCTTGGCACATGCGTGAAGGGAATCTGTAAGCTCTAGATCATGCTCAAAGCTGAAGTGTCAAAGAGGCGGCGATGAGCCACAGGTTGCACACCTTCTCCTTTCCCCACCCCACTGCCCCATGCCTGAGGCTTCTTTCTTACTGCCGTTTCGCCCCATACAAGAACGGCCATGAAACTCTCTTTTGTTTTTTTAAGTTTGATGGCCGTCTTTGGGGTCCGTCGGGCGACGCTGGTTTTCGGCGGCAGTAGTGGGAGAAAAAGACAGCGCAAGATGTATTTTTTCCCCGCTATTTTCCCCGGGCGGCCCGACAGCCATCTCACCGCCTTGTGACAAGGGTAGTGTGAAAGGGGCCTGATATACAAGGCTTGTCTTCCAACACTGAGCCCCACTTGTCAATCAATGAAGTGGAGGATGCAGGAGACGTGCATCCTGTGGATTAACTCCGCCTCTTTGACACTTCAGCTTTGAGCATGATCTAGAGCTGACAGATTCAATTTAAAGAAAGTATCTGGGTTTCCGAATACTGAATTACCACTGTCCATAGTTAGGGTCTGGCAGTGCATTCAAAGGGGTTGTTAATGATTAGAAAAACAGAGCTGATTTCATCCAAAAACAGTGCCACATCTGTCCCCAGGTTGTGTGTGGCATTACTGCTGAGTTCCATTAAAGTGAATGGAGCTAAATTATAATACCACACACAATCTGAGGACAGGTGTGTTTTTTTTTTTGTTTGTTTTTTGTTTTTTTTTATTGCCCTTTTTATTCCTGGATAACCCCTAAAGGGGTACTCCAGTGGAAAACTTTTTTGTTTTAAATGAACTGGTGCCAGAAAGTTAAACAGACTTGTAAATTACTTCTTTTTAAAAATCTTAATCCTTCCAGTACTTATTAGCAGCCGTATGCTACAGAAAAAAAAATCTTTTCTTTTTGAATTTCATTTTTGTCTTGTCCACAGTGCTCTCTGCCGACACCTCTGTCCGTGTCAGGAACTGTCCAGAGCAGCATAGGTTTTCTATGGGGATGGGGATTTTCTCCTGCTCTGGACAGTTCCTGATAGGGGCATCAGGTGTCAGCAGAGAGCACTGTGGACAAGACAAAAAAGAAATTCAAAAAGAAAAGAATTTCCTCTGTAGCATACAGCTGCTAATAAATACTGGAAAGACAAATATTTTTTAATAGAAGTCATTTACAAATCGGTTTAACTTTCTGGCACCAGTTGATGTAAAAAAAAGTTTTCCACCGGAGAACCCCTTTAACTTTGACGAAATACCCTGTGATCAAGACAAGTTATTATTTTTTTTTTTGCATTATTGAAGGCCCCTCTGTGTTACTGTAAAGACACATTGGAAAATGTTAAAGCAGCATAAAGGCACATGGAAATAATACATAAAGTATTCTAATAATATCAGAAGATTACAATTCCTTCCTGAGATTACAGCCGTAGTAGCCGAAAGCACGTAAAACACCGCAAACAGCATTCAAAACGTATATATATATATATATATATATAAATCCTGTAAAAATGGTGTATATATCATGAGAGTTGTGCATGGCAGAGGTACGGTGAAAAAATATAAAATCTGGTGGATGGAGCTTCAAGTGCTATCTCTTATGTAAAGACTGGGAATTGATCATTAGTACATTCATATTGGTTATAATAACATAATATATTATAATAATTAAAGAAACATGCCATCTCCTGGCCGCCCAATGTGCCAAAAGTCATGGATGGAAAAGTAGAAACACTGTGTGTCCGGGGTCACCATCCATGTCTGGCCAGCCATACCCTACACCTTAAAGGGGTACTCCACTGCTCAGCGTTTGGGACAAACTGTTCCGAACACTGGAGTCGGCGCCGGGAGCTCGTGATGTCATAGCCCCGCCTCCTCGTGATGTCATAGCCCCGCCTCCTCAATGCAAGTCTATGTAGCCACACCCCCTCCAATAGACTTGCATTGAGGGGGCGGGGTGTGACATAATGATGGGGCGGGGCTATGGTGTCACGAGCTCCCGGCTCCGGCGTTCGGAACAGTTTGTTCCAAACGCTGAGCCGAGGAGTACCCCTTTAATGTACTTCTACAAAAAAAAATCTCATTACAAACACAGAACAGAGCTGACGCCAAGCTGTGCAAATCCAGTTTGAAGTCACTTGAGTTGCGGTGGTTTCTCCTGCCCAACAGCATTGGCGTTTCCATTGGATTGTTGGGCATTGTGTCCCTCACATCAAGTCTGTCTCATAGTCTTTTTCCCAATTGCCAACAAACTAATGGACAGAGGACATTAAGGTCGGCCAATATCTCTTACTGCTTTGTTAATCAGATTTTTTAAGGAAATACTTTTAATTGAAGAAGTTCTGTCCATTTGCTGCCTACAGAGGGTGATATGAAGCAGCAATCCAGGGTTAAAGGGGTACTCCGCCCCTAGACGTCTTATCCCCCTATCCAAAGGACAGGGGATATGATGTCTGATCGCGGGGGGGGGGGGGGGGGGGGTCCTGCTGCTGGGGTCCCTCGTGATCTCAGCTGGGTGGAGGCTCAAAACATCACGGTCACACACCGATCGTGACATCACCGCCGCGCCCCCTCAATGCAAGTCTATGGGAGTGTGGGCATGACCGTGAAGTCACGAGCCTCAGGGCCTACACCCGATGCTCTAAATGAACACCGGGTGCAGCAGGGAGATCGCGGGGATTCCCAGCCGCGGGACCCCGAAGATCAGACATCTTATCCCCTATCCTTTGGATAGGGGATAAGATGTCTAGTGGCAGAGTACCCCTTAAAGTCAGGTGACTTTTCATATTCCTATCAGTCATAATCCTCAATGGTCTACATCGGCCTTTGGATCCCTCTCATTTACTGCAAGATCCATACGTGGTTAAGATCATTCTTCTAGTATCCCATGGTGGGAACCTTGGTGGAGATCTGGAGCCCGCAAAGCTACAACAACTAAGGTTCCACCGTGGGCTCTGCCATTTTCCCACCTTCCTGGTTGCAGCTACAAATATTGTTTCACACCTATTTTTAAGAAGGTCAAGGTCGGAGATGACCTCAACTTGAAGATACACATTTTTTACAGGATCTTAACCATAGATCCATGGCGGAGTAGTTGCATAGCGCTGAGGGTTGGAGAAGACCCAATGATAAACCATGCTAGATAGATGATGGTCCATAGTTCAAGCTTTCCAACAAGGCCCAGAAGCTTCCATCTGCACTTCCCCATGCATAGCTATGTCTAGTTTTGCCATTTCAATAAATTCAATAAAATTCACTCTAAACTATGAGTTTCATGGAGTTGAGGATGATGTGTATGCCCGTGTACACTGCATTCATCCCAGCCCCACCTATATAGACTGCTAAGGTGGTTGACCCGTATAACAATAGTGTGTGATCTAGATGGACCTTACATATAAATACTGATAGCACAGTAGGGTGGGGTTGTGTCTATAATACATTCCGCACAGCAGGCGCATATGATGTCCAGGTATCAGATTTCAGATTGTACACAGTAGTGTTCAGCACGTGCTCGTCTTCCAGTAGGTTAACTGTATGGCTTCACCAGTTTCATAGCAGCATAGTTCTGGAAAAGATTAAAAAAAAATGTGTAAAAATAAGCCCGAATCAGCGGATATTCATAGCAAGCACAGAACCTAAAGCAGATGGTAAACCTACTGATCCATATGTGGTGGATGAGCTAAAATGTCTATTTCAGGATATGCTTGCTAAAATAAAGGCCACTCGCTAACTCACTCCCCCCTCCCATCGACTTTGAAAGAATGTCTCAAGATGGCGCCCGAACAGGATCTACACCTTGGATGATAAGGCCACGTGATGGACAAGAAACACCTGCAGATGGAAGAAACCAATCACAAGGACATGTATTCATGACGTATTGGTTTTTGCACATGGCACGTTGTTACAAGATTATAAAAACCTTGGAATTGCTTCAAAATACAGGAAGTATCATTCATCTGAACTGCGTGTCCGAGTGATTTCTTTCTCTCTCGAGCATATGCTGATCCAGATACCTAATCAGGAGGGGACAGATACTCATCTGATACCGGGTACGGTAGCGATCCATTTCACATATACTTTAGTATAAATTAGAAGACTGGAAATGATGATGCCGGTGTCTTAGGCTTGCCGTACCCATACTGTTACGGAAGGCATTGGTCAACGTGTGGAAGGAGATTCGTTACAGTGTGTCTAATCCATTATGGGTACTGTGAACCAGAACATGTATTATAGGGCATTGTATTGCTTGCGTGTGTAAACACATGTGCGATGGTTTACATTCTCTCTACTGCCACCTCTGGTGGATTGAGCAAGTAGTCGTCAGCCAAAAAACGGGTGATGGCGCAATCCAATCTCAGACAGAAATGTGGAATAAAATTCTTCTTCATTAAGCTACATACAATGCGTTTCGAGGCAGCAGTGCCTCTTCATCAGGTACAAAAGCTCCTCCATGCCGACACCGGGAAGGCTGCACCATAATGGAACTAAAAGACAGTACATACTGGGGGGGAGGGATTGTTTCCCATTGGTGTGGGTAGATTTATAAGCCGGGCAATGCTCTCTGGGTAAAGGTATGCAAATGATCTCTTCACCAGAAGGGGAAAAAAAAGTATCTCTAATGCTACCTGACCTAAAGAGCCTTAAAGGGGTACTCCGGTGGAAAACTTTTTTTTTTTTTAATCAACTGGTGCCAGAAAGTTAAACAGATTTGTAAATTACTTCTATTAAAAAAATCTTAATCCTTCCAGTACTTACCGTATTTTTCGCCGTATAAGACGCACTTTTTCTTCCCCAAAACTGGGGGGGAAAAGTCGGTGCGTCTTATACGGCGAATACACCCCTATCGCGGCGGTCCCTGCGGCCATCAACGGCCGGGACCCGCGGCTAATACAGGACATCACCGATCGCGGTGATGCCCTGTATTAACCCTTCAGACGCGGCGATCAAAGCTGACCGCCGCGTCTGAAGGGAAAGTGACACTAACCCGGCTGTTCAGTCGGGCTGTCCCGAACAGCCTGACTGAATAGCCGGGTTAGTGCTTACAGGACACCAGGAGGGACCTTACCTGCCTCCTCGGTGTCTTTTCCGTTCAGGGATCCCCTGTATGGCTGGCGCTCTCCTTCCTCGTCATCACGTCGTCGCGTACGTGCGTCGGCGTGCGTAACGACGTGATGGCGGCGACGGAGAGCGAGGATACCCGGCCGGCAGCAGAGACGTTCCGGAGCGACGGGGACACGGCGACAGCAATGGAGCGACATCCAGGGCAGCGGTGACGGGTCCGGAGAGGCGGGGACACGTGAGTATTACCTCCTATGCAATGGTCTTCAATCTGCGGACCTCCAGATGTTGCAAAACTACAACTCCCAGCAAAACTACAACTCCCAGCATGCCCGGACATAAGCTTTTATCAGAGTCAAAAAATAAGAAAAGAATATCCCCTAATTCAGATAATGATGAGGGACAAGGACCCTGAAACAATACAGATGGGTATCTCTTGTTCCTGGGTTTATAGAGACAGCTTTCTTCCTTCTGTAGGAGAGCCAATACGTATTATACAGAGCGTGGCTTCACTGTCACACAATACAGAGTGCGCATGCAATTCACATTGGATACAGTAATGTAGAATATAAATGATTCACTTCTAATGTCCGGTTAAAAAGCTCCATCTAGTGAGTAAGATGGAAAATAGTAAGAACAGGAGGCAACTATACATCTGCAGATGAACTGGAGAAGATCACACAGATGAAACTTTCATATTCACAAGATCAGAGTTTTTTTTTTTATAAAAATCGCTGAATTTTGTACAAATATCTAAGCTGGCCACACACATTAGATTTATATCCATACGTATCGATTTATGCTGGATCAGCTGCTACTGAAAGGGGCTATACGGTGTTTACGGTGCTATACTGCAAAAATGTATCTCTCGCTGGGATCGAGAAAAAGGAATAAAAAAATAAATGTGTACTTACCTATTCCTCGTACCCTGCAGTTCCCATTCGGCTCCATCCGGTCCCCCGGTCTTCTTCCTGTTTAAGAGACATTGCAGGACCTGCCAACTGACCGCAGCAATGTCTCAATGGCCAGGGATTGTCTGTTTTCAGGCCCTACATCAGGCACTCATCTCGGAAGCAGGAAGAAGACAAAAGATCAGGGGAACGGGCGGAGAAGAATGAAGCTGCAGGGGACTAGGGATATGTAAGTATACATTTTTTCAAAAAAAACATTTCTCTGCCTGAGGGAGATATTCATTTTTGAAAAATGTTGGATAACCCCTTTAATGTGCATTTTGACTTTAATGCTGCTTTTCAAAATCCCCACAGCAGATGTGAGAAAAGAGTTGGGTCGGACATGTTCGATTTCAACATGCCCGATCCTTTTGTTCAACATGATTTACCCTTATTTCTACTGAAAACGTATGCAGGCACGGCTGAGCGTGCATGTGTATGGGGGAGTTGGTCAATGGTTATCTGAAATGTATGGGCAGCTTAAATATATAAGGTAAGTGTCCTGCTCTTATTTGTCCTTTGTGGGAAGAGGAGAGATTGGCGGTGGTGATTACTTCTCCCAAATGTAATGTAAAGCAGTCAGAGCATAAAATTAGATATTGGGAGAGGAAAAGATTAATTCCTACTGTGCAGTACGAGAGTCCTGTGGTCATCTTGAAGGATAACTTACTGTATCGACATGGTACCTATCTTCATGTATTGTCACCGAGCCACTAACATCAACCCCATAACAAATGGTCATATAAGTTGTGACTGTTTTTCTCGTATGCAGATCCATAAGTGTTCCTCAACCGGTCTTAGCTTATCCAATGTCAACAATCAACCAATATGGGTAGTATATATGGTTTACTAAACTTATTTGTGTCTCCATAACATTGGTAGCTTCCGGTCGATAGCTGGTACCAGCTTCTCACTGAACCATGTTAGCCATGGCATCTTAGAAAGGAAACGGCATCTTACCGGGAACGAGTAGAGGAAGATTCCGAGGAACAGCAGCAGGATGAAGGCAATAAGGAAGACAAGGATGAGACATCTGTATCGTCTCCACAGAATATACTTCAGGGTCTTGTATGGAGATGTAAACCAAAAGAATGACGTCTCTGGGCGCCTGAAACCAGATTGTATTTAACGTACTGTATATTTTTTAACACACATGTATATTTGTGGACATTAGTGGGTAATATATTGGATCAAGGATCTCAATGGTGCCCCATGTATAGTTTGGATCAATTTTCTAGCTTTTCATTGTCTTATCTGTAACTTTAGAGAAGCCATCCTTTTCTAATATAGACAACTATAAAATAAGCTGATGGTATTGGACCCCTAAATGATGAGACTATCCTTATGTGATCAGGTAAACAGGCATCCACGTAATATCTGGCCACATCAAGTTCACTTGACTTACAACCAATTTTTTTCCACCCTTCTGATGGTGGTTCCAAGCCTCCATAAGAGGACCACCACCTTATTTGAGAATAATAGCTGGGTGATGGAAGATGATCTCTGACCACCACCATTACCCAAAATAAAGGCACTAGAGGACTTCATAAAGCACAAGAAGGTCATCAGTACTCTTAGTAGTTAGTTGATATATATTAATACAGTCACACTTTGAAATACGATTGATCTTACTTGGGGTCCTCTAGCCTGGGGTTCATATTTGGTTCATCTCGGCCATGGCCAGCTGGCCGTTCTTCATTGTCTTGCTCGCTGATGATCTCTAAGGTCATTTCTATCTTCCCCTGAAAGACAGTGAACATAAATGGTGGCAGAAGATTGAAGGATATTCAGTCAATGCATGTGCCAACCACTACACTGCAACACAATGGACATGTCATACTGCACTGAGTTATTTCCAAGACTGTGGAACCTCAGTGCTCTGTACTTTTTAAAATCATTTAAGGTTATGTCACTGTACCTAAGGCCATTGCTCCATTTATGGTGTGGTAGCCTGGTCTCTATTGGCCCCACTCTATTCTTTATTAGTGTTGAGCAGCATAGGCCATATTCGAATTTGCGATATTTCGCGAATATATGGCCGCATATTCGTCATATATTCGCTAAATTTGCATATTCGTAATATTCGCGTTATATTTTCGCATATGCGAATATTTGCATATGTTAAAATTTGCATAAACGCAAATTCGCTTGTGCGAAAATTTGTATATATGCGAAAATTTGCATAAGTGAAAATTCGCATATGCGAAAATTAGCGTATACTAATTTTCCCATATGCGAAAATTCTTACGCCAGTCTCACACAGTAGTATTAGAGCCTTCTTTACACAACACAAGCTGGAAGCAGAGAGGGATGATCACTGTGATGTGTACTGTGAAAAAAAAAATAAAAAAAAACAATATTCGTAATTACGAATATCTAGTGCTATATTCGCGAATATGCAATATTCGCAAATAAAATCTGCATTGCAAATATTCTGGAGCAACACTATTCTTTATGCTTTGGGAAATGCCTGAGTGAATCATAATAAATCATAGTGTTTTAGAGCCTTGTCCCCTGCACCTATACAGGTGGTTCCCGGCAGCTTTTCCAAACTTTGATTTCTCTGAAATGTCTAAGTGTGCGCATAACTTTGTCTGCAAATTGTATTTGATGGCCCAGAATAGGTTCCTTAAATTACCAATAGCTTATGCTGCAGCAAAAAAATGTTGTCAAAATGGCTAAAAAAAAACTTTAAAGAAGGCCAAAAATGGGCCCAAAAGCAAAAAACATGCTTAAAAAACATCTGAAGACTTCTGATGCTTTCGACCCTGAAAAAGAACCATTTTTAGAGGCTAAAAATGATCCTCTGCAATGGCTTGAGGACATAGACTAAAACTCTCTATGACCACTTCTGTTTGTAGCTCCGATGGTAGCCATCCAGATAGGAAGCCAAGCAGGGGCTAGGACCATAATAATCACAAACTGTGGTGGCTTATCTTGACTACCTGTTTGTCAGTCCCTTTTTGTTAGAAGGTTCCTCCAAGAATAAGGCGACTACCTGGTGCATGCTCCATGGTCAAATGTATTCACTTGGAGACTTCAATTCCCCTGCAGAGCCTCCGCAGGCTGAGTGAGGTATTACATTATTTGCTAATAAACATAATAGAAATATTTGCTTTTGTAGGCACTCTCTGCTCTGACTAAAGAAGTGAGGATCCCTCCTATCAGCTGGAAGCCCTTAATACAAAAATGTGTTTTCCAACTTTATATAGTAATAATCCTTACAGCGAGAATCTTCTCGTCACCCTGCACACCCGCACAGGGCCACCAGCCCTTCACTGTCTTCTGCTCGAACAGAGACACAAGCTTGCCATCATAAATGGACTCGTCCAGCAGGTCCAGGCTACATTTTTCGGCTGTTTTTGCAGGTTTTGGCATCCGGTTCAGATCCAGCTGTACAGAACCTAGAAGGACAAAACAAATCTATGTATTTATCATAAGGCACTAGTGTGTAGGAGCTCAAATTGGTGTTTGTGACAAGCGTACAATGAACATTGGAGCAAAAACTGACCGCACTATACTCATGGATAAGGGTGAACTCACCAGTGGGACCTGTAAGGAGCAAGGGCCCAGCTCAGGCCCATCACCCCTAATATATAAGGTGTCTGTAAAGAAAGCGGGGATGGCACCGCTAGTTATTAAACAGTTAGAGGATAACAGGTGAGCAGGGTAGGTATAGCAGTGCAGCAGGTACATTCCCTCATCAAAGAGTATCCGGTGGTCCTAGGACAAAGGGCAAGGGAAAGCCTTAATCAATATTATATGCAGCAGACTATAGAAAACACCTGCACTCACCGTACAGCAGGGGACTCGAAGCTCTTATTTGGACATGCTGGTGGACCAGGATCGCAGAAGTGCGTGGGCACTCAGAGGCGATTACTGGTAATTTCGCCCAGGATGCGCGAAATTACCGATAATCTCCTCTGAGCGCCCACGCACTTCTGTGATCCAGGTCCTCCGGCATGTCCGAATAGGAGATTCGAGCCCCCTGTGGTACGGTGAGTGCAGGTGTTTTCTATAGTCTGCTGCCTAATATATTAGGTGTGAGTATGGAGGAATACCCAAGATAAAAATATATGTTACCGTGGTCTTCCACAAAAGCCATGGGCTATTCTAAACTGGAATGTTGTCATAGCACAGACCCAGCACCAAGTGTTGTGGTGGCACAGACCCAGCACCAAGTGTTGTGGTGGCACAGACCCAGCACCAAGTGTTGTGGTGGCACAGACCCAGCACCAAGTGTTGTGGTGGCACAGGCCCAGCACCAAGTGTTGTGGTGGGACAGGCCCAGCACCAAGTGTTGTGGTGGGACAGGCCCAGCACCAAGTGTTGTGGTGGGACAGGCCCAGCACCAAGTGTTGTGGTGGGACAGGCCCAGCACCAAGTGTTGTGGTGGCACAGACCCAGCACCAAGTGTTGTGGTGGCACAGACCCAGCACCAAGTGTTGTGGTGGCACAGACCCAGCACCAAGTGTTGTGGTGGCACAGACCCAGCACCAAGTGTTGTGGTGGCACAGGCCCAGCACCAAGTGTTGTGGTGGCACAGGCCCAGCACCAAGTGTTGTGGTGGGACAGGCCCAGCACCAAGTGTTGTGGTGGGACAGACCCAGCACCAAAAGTTGTGGTGGCACAGGCCCAGCACCAAGTGTTGTGGTGGCACAGACCCAGCACCAAGTGTTGTGGTGGGAAAGACCCAGCACCAAGTGTTGTGGTGGCACAGGTCCAGCACCAAGTGTTGTGGTGGGACAGACCCAGCACCAAGTGTTGTGGTGGGACAGACCCAGCACCAAGTGTTGTGGTGGGACAGACCCAGCACCAAGTGTTGTGGTGGGACAGACCCAGCACCAAGTGTTGTGGTGGGACAGACCCAGCACCAAGTGTTGTGGTGGGACAGACCCAGCACCAAGTGTTGTGGTGGGACAGACCCAGCACCAAGTGTTGTGGTGGGACAGACCCAGCACCAAGTGTTGTGTTGGCACAGACCCAGCACCAAGTGTTGTTTGGCACAGACCCTGTACCAAGTGTTGTGGTGGCACAGACCCAACACCAATTGAAGAGCCCTATCTTTAAGGCCACTTCCACACTAAGTACCCTCATGCTGATCCAGGATTCAGCACTCTGATCCCCCTTTCTCCTCTATGGCTTAGGCTTCCGGACATTGAGATCGCTCTGGCTCAGGAAAGGATAAAAGGGAAGGAGGCAGCGAGAGCGGTGATGCCATTGTTTAGAGAAACCTCAATTACAATCACTTTAGCTTGGAATTAACATTTGATATTGTTCCTGCGCTGATTTCTTGGTACGATCTCAAAGCAACTTCACATAAGCGGCTATACATAAACCAGATGTGTGCTGGATCCCGTCGACATGGCTTCCCATAAAAATGCCTGTCTTTTTCATGGTAGGCAATGGTCATAGCGTAAGAAAAGTTGGCTGAGCCATTAAAGGAGCTTCTGTCAGCAAAAGCCACACGTTGTGTGCCTCTGGAGCCTTGTTCAATCACACAGCCCTCTCCTCTGCCCAGTGTTAAAGGAAACCGGGCTCCTTGTTGATGTCATACTGGAACGCTATGTAATGGGCTTTGTATATGGAATACAATCGCTTTCATTCTCCAGGAGACAGGAGATAAAAGGACCTTGTATCAAAACACCCTCTGCCCATTTATAAAAGAGTTTTGGGGTAAATTAAACAAGATGGCCTTCGTGTACAGATGGGAAAAATGTGGCGCTATATGGTTTCCTGCACCTAACATTGTATTGCCGAAACTCCGAAAACATCTATGTGTGCAACCCTCGAGGGCAAAGGTGGAAACTATAATAAATTTATATACACGTAAATAAATGTAGGGATAGTCCTCTGAGGAAGTATTCTGTGCCGATAGAGGACACCATTCCTTCCATGTCCACTCCCAGACTTTGGAAAAAGATCTGTAGAAGACCCAGAAAAAAGAGGGGTATTCCTGGGCACACGCCGAGGTCATAAGGGACTGAACTTGGACTGTGATAGAAACAACAAACGGTGTTTATTAACATGCAAGGACAACACGTTTCGGAAGGAACCCCCCTTTCTTCGTCAGGTACAGTCACTCCCAGTGTTTGACTTTTGCCCCTACAACTGCATCTGACTAGTGCCTTAGGAGCATATTTTGAGCGTATTTTTTGCCCCCATATTATAGCCCCATGTCCTACACCGATTGCATGTTCAATAATCTGAACTAATGGGCATGTATGATGCTGTCAGTCTGAGTGAACAATCCCACAATGTGGACACTTGTCCATAATATGGGGACACAAATTTGCCTGTAGTACTGAATTAAACTAGAATTTTTCCTATAATTAGAATTGTTTCTGTTCTATTCCATTGAAGAAACTGAAAAAAATCTAGAATATTAGTAGGCCTTGAGGACTGGGTTGAAGACCACTTCTTCAAGACACCAAATAGAGGGACATGTGACAGCATCCTCAAATTATCCTGAATATGTATTTTAAAGGGGTCTTATGGTTTTTTTGTTAAAAAAAAAAGTGTATATATATATATATATATATATATATATATGTATATATATATATATATATATATATATATATATATATATATATATATGTAGTGCTCGAGGCCTGATAAAACCCAAAGGAAAACTTTACTCTTCCCACCGCAGCTCCGCTTCTTCTTCTTCTGGTTGCCCTCTGCTCAACACAGAAGCAGAGACTAGAGGCGGTGGAGCAGAAAAAAGAACCGAAGCTGCAGCAGGACCAGGGGTAGGTAAGTATAGTTTTTTATATATTTCTCCAGGCCCCCAGAACTATATTATTTATTTCTACAGTGCCGGAACACCCCTTTAAAGTGGTACTCCTGTGGAAAATATTTTTTTCAAGTCAAATGGTGCCAGAAAGTTATACAGATTAGAAAATTACTTTATATACGTATGTAAAAATCTTAATCCTTCCAGTACTTATCAGCTCCCGTATGCTCCAGAGGAAGTTATATTGTTTTATCCAGTCTGACCACAGTGCCCTCTGCCTCTATCTGTGTCAGGAACTGTCCAGAGTAGAAGCAAATCCCCATAGCAAACCTAACCCGCTCTGGACAGTTCCTGCAACGGACAGAGGTGTCAGCACTGTGGTCAGGCAGAAAAGAACTACACAACTTCTTCTGTAGTATACAGCAGCTGATAAGTACTGGAAGGATTAAGATTTTTTTTTGTCGAGGTAATTTACATATCTGTTTAACTTTCTGGAACTAGTTGGTTTAAAAAAAATATTTTCCACCGGAGTACCCCTTTAACAATAAATGCAAACAATTCCTCCATCCCACACCAGACACTTGCTCAGTGCCTTCATATTGCTGACGGAAAACCCAAAATCCTTAGAACCAGTTGACTGTTGTTTATCTGTGAGGCCACATCCATTCTCAAATACAATCCAATGTATCAGCAGTACCCATGTTTAAAAGAATTGGCATTTCAGCATAAAAGGTCATATACAGCTGAAACATTGCATGCTTTAAAGGGGTACTCCACTGCTCAGCGTTTGGAACAAACTGTTCCGAATGCTGGAGTCGCCACCGGGAGCTCTTGATGCCATAGCCCCGCCCCTTATGATGTCACGCCCCACCCACTCAATGGAAATCTATGGGAGGGGGCGTGACATCGCCACGCCCCCTCCCATAGACTTGCATTGAGGAGGCGGGATGTGATGTCATGAGGGGGTGGGGCTTTGATGTCACAAGCTCCCGTCTCTAAGCGTTCGGAACAGTTTGTTCCAAACGCTGAGCAGCGGAGTACCCCTTTAAAGGGGTATTCCCGTGGAAAACTTTTTTTTTTAAATCAACTGGTGCCAGAAAGTTAAACGGATTTGTAAATTATTTCTATTAAAAAAAATCTTAATCCTTCCAGTACTTTTTAGGGGCTGTATACTAAAGAGAAATCCAAAAAAGAAATGCATTTCCTCTGATGTCATGACCACAGTGCTCTCTGTTGACCTCTGCTGTCCATTTTAGGAACTGTCCGGAGCAGCATATGTTTGCTATGGGGATTTTCTCCTGCTCTGGGCAGTTCCTAAAATGGACAGCAGAGGTCAGCAGAGAGCACTGTGGTCATGACATCAGAGGAAGTGCATTTCTTTTTTTTATTTCTCTTTAGTATACAGCCCCTAAAAAGTACTGGAAGGATTAAGATTCTTTAATAGAAGTGATTTACAAATCTGTTTAACTTTCTGGCACCAGTTGATTTAAAAAATAAAGTTTTTCACGGGAGTACCCCTTTAAGTATGTATATTTGCAGTCCTATCCCCCCCTCAGTTACATCTCTGCCCGTATTACTCTTGTGCTGCTTCTTACCTAAATAGTCATCAAAGGAGAATTTGTCATTGTCCCATATCTGTAGGATGAGGTTAGGGGGGATTTTATCCTCAGTCTTGTCCGCGCTCCAGAAATGTTCCTGTGGGAGAAAGACATGGGGGAGATTTATCAAAACCCAAAGGAAGAGTTGCCCCGTTGCCCATAGCAACCGATCAGCTCGCTTGTTTCATTTTTAACAAGGCCTCTGCAAAATGAAAGAAGCGATCCAATTATGTATACTGCACGTCGTATCACATTGTTCTCAAACATTATTCTCAAAGGAAAAAAGTATTTGATCCCTGCTGATTTTGTACGTTTTATTGGTCGGGGTTAATATGAACAGTGAGAGACAAAATAACAACAACAAAAAAATCCAGAAAAACGCATTTCAAAGAAGTAAGGATTTGATGGGCATTTTACTCAGTGATCCCCTATCAATCCGTAAGATTTCTGTCTCTCGGGTGTCTTTTATACAGGTATGGAGCTGAGATTAGGAGCACTCTCTTAAAGGGAAAGTGTCTAATCTCAACTTGTTACCTGTATAATAGACACCTGTCCACAGAAGCCATCATCAGATACCAAACTCTCCACCATGGCCGAGACCAAAGAGCTGTCCAAGGATGTCGGGGACAAGATTGTAGACTACACAAGGCCGGAATGGGCTACAAGACCATCGCCAAGCAGCTTGGGGAGAAGTTTCCAACAGTTGGTGCCATTAAACACAAATGGAAGAAACATGAAATATCTGTCAATCTCCCTCAGTCGGGGTCTCCATGTAAGATCCCACCTCGTGGAGTTTTGTTGATCATAAGAACATTGAGGAACAGCTCAAAACTACACAGGAGGATCTGGTCAATGATTTCAAGGCAGCTGGGACCATAGTCACCATGTAAACAATTGGTATCACAATACGTCATGTAGGACTGAAATCCTGCAGTCCCAACAAGCTCCCCCTGCTTAAAGGGGTACTCCGTCCCTAGACATCTTATCCCCTATCCAAAGGATAGGGGATAAGATGTCTGATCGCTAGTGTTGAACACAAATATTCGTAATGCTAATTTTTATCGCGAATATCGGCACTTTGCGATTTCGCGAATATTTAGAATATAGTGCTATATATTTGTAATGACTATTTTTGAATATTTTTTTTTCACACGCAAATTTCCCATGCGAATTTAGTTTTTTTTTGCACATGCAAATTTTTATGCACATTTTCATACAAATTTTTCATGTGAAAAAAAAGTGAATGAACATAGCGAATATGCGAATTTCGCAAACATAGGACGAATAATCGTCAATATATTTGCGAAATATCGTGAATTCGAATATGGCCCCTGCTGCTCATCACTACTGATCGCTGGGAACCCCAACGATCTCAGCTGCGGCACCCCAGACATCTGGTGCACGGATCAAAACAGATGACTGGCGATGCGGAGGCTCGTGACGTCACGGTCACACCCCGCTCGGGATGTCACGGCCACTCCCCCTCAATGCAAGTCTATGGTCTGAGTACCCCTTTAAGAAAGCCCATGTACAGGAAAGTCTGAAGTTTACTACTGGACATCTGAATCATTCAAAGGTTCATTGGCAAACTTTAGACTGTCGTGCTAATATATGTTGGCATGCCTTCCTCTTACTATGTGGTAAACCGCAATAGACCACCACAAAAAAAAGTATACTACCCACATATTTTTATCATAGGGCCTATGGGCAATGTGTTCCACTAGAGATGAACAAATTGAAGGTTAAATTAAATTGGGTGTCAGATTTAAATCAGTCCAAATGAATTTGGTTTGAATCAAAATTGTCCCGATTGTCATGAAAAGACATGTACGATGCTCTGGGGTCTACTGGGTTCCATCAGAGAAATAGATTGGGAAATATATTAAAACTCATAAACAAAAAAAAAAACACTTTTCGGAAGACCACCCTCATATCCAGACCAGAATTTGTGTAACAGATTTCCGGTCTACCATACAACACTGATTGTGGCCATTTTTTTTAAAGAAGAATGCCCCCATAGAAGACCACTTTTAAATGCAATGTCAGGGGGTCTTCTCACAGTCGTTTCCCTGTATTTTCGATGTATTCCGATGAATTCCTTTAACGAAATCTGCCTGATCATATTGTAGTTATCGAATGTCCATAAAAACTATAGAAAAAAAAACACATAAAATGGATTGACCTATCCCCCCCCCGCGATCAGACAACTTATCCCCTATCCTTTGGATAGGAGATAAGATGTCTAAGAGTGGAGTACCCCTTTAAATGTCCCACTTTTGTTTTTTTAAATTTTAGCAAGTACAAACCACAATAACAGATATTCTGCACAATATCCAAAGTGTATCCAGTTAGGCCTTGGAGAAGAAAACCAAAGTTTTTTGGATCCTGTACCATCAGATTGTCTGAAATTCATAATTACAATTTCATGGAAATCTGATGACCTCATTTGGAGGGATAAGTGCCGAAGTCAACAGGAGAGATCATAGCCTTGCTTACTTAAAGGGGTTTTTGCGTAAGAAAACCCATAGTCATGTACTCGGTTTTGGAATTCTGAGTGTATAGAGGGCCTCTCCATCTGTTGGCCAGAGTAGAGAGTGGTAACAAAGAGCATCTCTCACTTGGAAGGACCTATCCTGTCCTGTTTTACACAGACAACCCACTGATATGAATGGACACCATGTAATGCCTAAATTCCCCTGTGGTGGCACTGTAGAGAAACTGTACCCATACTGCCCGATTTCCCTCCAGATTACAGATGATCGATGATCGTATTGTCAATGAACTCTTCTAACAAGTGAGGATTGTCCCTATTTAACAACCACCGTGGCTCCACCATGATGTTTTACAAAAAGCTGACACAATTTCACGGTTACGGTCAGACAGCCGGGCTTTGTGCTCGGCATGTTTCAGGGCTGGTCTTACCTTCTTAGACACTGAGCAGACCTGCTCCGCAGGAAGATAATCAAAAGGGAACACGAACCGCCAGTTAAAATTCCCTTCACCTCCCATAGACCTGTAGTGCACATCTGTTTTCTGTTTATTTTCCTCATGGCCTATCAGCCAGCTAGGAGAAGGAGAACAGGACAGCAACGTTTACCTCCAGAGGAAGGATATTTGTATAACTTACACAACATGTCATTGAAACAAAGGCATTACTTTCATGTGAGTTCTGGAAGGGTAGCACCTATACCGGGGGAGAATTGTGTATATAACGTTCTGTGGTGTTATATAAACCAGTTCAATATGTTGAAAGTTCAAAGCGACTCAGGAGTGTGGTGACTCTGTGGAGAAACATACAGCTCCTGACGGGAGGCTGGAGGTTACCAGGATCCGATTACTACCTTCTAACTCTCTTTGCTACTGTTGTGGGCACGGGAGGCCTCGGAAAGTGTTAAAATGGAGCTAAGTCCGGGGTTGTCCATTCATGGCCATAGCACCATGGGTCACGTGCAGCTTTCTATAGGACTGAAGACAACTTTCTTACGTTATCTAGCTCTGTGAGGCTAGAAGGTGCTACCGTAACTACCATCTTAGTGACTGAACCCTTTAATAACTACAGTGTAAGAAAGATATTTTGAAAGAATTACTATCGAAATGCTCATGGTGGGGCTGGACAACCCTTTGATGTGGTAGTTTTTCTATCATAATGCTTACAACTTAAAATATCTTTCTCATTTGTATTAAGGAGTCTTCACCCACAATGGTCATTACCGTGTTTTGGTGGGATCACACTGCCTCATGCTAGTCATGCACTTTAGGTGTGTTGGTTATATACTTATTCAGCCAAAATTCATCTCTCCTGACCACCATGGAAAAAGGGAACCATCAGACCAACTTCTCCTCCATTGTAGAGTGAGTCAGTTGTTTAGTAGATGGGGCAATTCCTTTTTTTTTTACTTTGGTAAAATAAGTGTCGAAAGAGTTTATCAATGAGATGTATGGACCAATGTA
Organism: Hyla sarda; assembly: GCF_029499605.1. Lineage (NCBI taxonomy): Eukaryota > Metazoa > Chordata > Amphibia > Anura > Hylidae > Hyla > Hyla sarda. Next base: position 17,510,154 of record NC_079189.1, read on the forward strand.
TACGTTGTGTTATGTGTTATTACTCAGGTTTCTTCAGGTTAATAGGACACTAAGTACAAAACAAAAACTCAAAACCATTCCAGGTGACTGTATGGCCTCAGATTGGTGGAGGAATGTGTCTCCCTCCAAATATAGGATTATATACACATATATATATATATATATATATATATATATATATATATATATATATATATATGTATATGTAAAAGGCAAGAAAATCAGCTTTTTGCAAAAAACACTGATAGTATCACAACCAGTTCACAGTAAATTGACCCCAAGAGAGTTTAGAGAAGTTTCAGAGACTAAAAGGGTTAAAGTGGTACTCCACCTCTAGAGATCTTATCCCATATCCTAAGATGTCTGATTGCGGGGTCCTGCCGCTGGGAACCCCCCCCCCCCCCCCCCATCCCTTCTGCAGCACCCCCTGTCATCTGGTGCATGGAGCGAACCTGATGACTGGCGATGCAGGGGCCGGAGGCTTGTGACATCACGTCCCGTCTCCTCGTGACATCACACCCCGCCCCCTCAATGAAAGTATTTGAGAAGGAGACGTGGTGGCGGCCACGTCCCCTCCCAAAGACTTGCATTGAGGGGGCGGGGCGTGGCGTCTTAGGCCTACGGCCCCTGCATCGCCAGTCATCAGATGACAGGGGGTGCAGCAGGAGAAATCGCGGGGGGTCCCAGTGGCGGTATCCCTGCGATCAGACATCTTATCTCCTATACTTTGGATAAGGGATATGATGTCTAGGTGCGGAGTACCTCTTTAAAGGGACTGAGCTGCAGGGGTCATTGTCTCTTCATTGTAAACAATGTTTTCTGTCCGCTTAAAATGAGGAGAAAAAATTGCTGCTTGGGTGGGATAAGAGATGGTCATGAGAATCCTCTCACCTCTTCACATATATATCACTCATCTTCTCTCCAGTGACGCTTACATCATCCAGGATAACGTCTTTTGTGTTCCAAATAATGCAACGTAAGTAGAACCTGTTGGTAAGAAAGTTTATTATAAATAAACATGGTGTGGAATAAGAATCTGCTGGAATATAGTGAAATACAAAGTGAAAAACAAATCCAGAAACTCCCTAACCATCAGACAGGACACGGGCCTGATAGTGGCCACATAGTGATTAGGAGCGTTGTATCGTTTCCTCAAAAAAAAACTCAGTGGGCAAAAAACACAAGAGTGTCGGATTTTTACTAGTGGGAAATGTTGTTTCAGACTTGCAGGATTCCACCTTATTTACTATGGGGATCACAGATTTACAAATCGGGAACATTTTCTGACCAGCTTTTTCTAGGTGGAAATTTCCAGCCATTTATTTACATGATTTTCTGTGAATTCAATAGTAAATAGGTCGGGTTGTGAAACCACATCCCTTTCTGGCCCGGCCACGCCCCTTTTGTGACAGATCACGCCTCTTTTCGGCTTTTCCCAGTGCAACGTTGGGTTTGTCAGATTTTCCTGACGCACACTGTCGCACACTGGCATAGACTGGCGCAGACATGTCGCAGACACTCTGCGCCAAAATAACCCGACAAAAACTGGTCGGTTTCAGCTTAGTAAATGAGCTCAGTTCAGCCAAGGGTGCATGTATTAGACATTCCTCGGGCAGCATGTGTCAGGATCCGGACTGGTATGCAGCGAGGACACTGGTGGTGGGTCCTCTGTGTCAGTGAGGTGATGGCGTGGGCCGTACCAGGGGAACGGAATCTAAGGGGTTACTGGTTTTCACCAGAGCCCGCCGCAAAGCGGGATGGACTTGCAGCGGCAGGTAACCCCCAGGTCGTTCCACCCGATAGTGACTCAACCCCAGCTGACAGCTGAGACAGGCGCGGTACACAGGGACAAGGCAAGAGCAAGGTCGGACGTAGCAGAAGGTCAGGGCAGGCAGCAAGAGTCGTAGTCAGGGGCAACAGCAGAAGGTCTGGGTGCACAGGCTTGGGAACACACTAAAACGCTTTCTCAGGGCACTAAGGCAACAAGATACGGCAAAGACAGGAAGGGGAAGTGGGTTTATATATGAATGGGAAGTGATTGACACTGATTGGGCCAGGCACCAATTAATGGTGCACTGGCCCTTTAAATCTCAGAGAGCCGGCGCGCGCGTGCCCTAGAGAGCGGGGCCGCGCGCGCTGGGACGTGACAGCCGGGGAACGGGACAGGTGAGTGGATTGAGATGTGACCCGCGGGCGGGCGCGTCCCGCTACGTGGATCGCATCCCCGCCGGCAGTGACAGTGCAGCGCTCCCGGTCAGCGGGTCTGACCAGGGCGCTGCAGAGAAGAGAACGCCGCGAGCGCTCCGGGGAGTAGCAGGGACATTTTCTTTCTGACATTAAAAGCATGCCTGATCCTTCTTTTTACCCACTTTTTTCCATGAGTTGGGTAGCCCCTTCAAGGAAGCACGGATGATGTCATTTTACATACATGGAGAGTGAACATATATAGACAGAGGGTCCTTATATGGAGAGTTACATCATCAGAGCTTCCACAGGACTTTCTTCTGCGCAATAAATCCATCTGTATAGGGTGTATAAGAAGGAAGGCCATGGTGTAAATGTGAATGAGGATTTATTCTTTAAAGGGGTACTCCACCCCTAGACATCTTATCCCCATCCAAAGGATAGGGGATAAGATGTCTGATCGCGGGGGTCCCACCACTGGGGAGCCCCCCGTGGTCTACCTGCTGCACTCAGCATTTATCTAGAGCGTCAGGTGCAGGCTCGTGACGGCACGGCTACACCTCGCTCGTGACATCACGACCACGCCCCCTCAATGCAAGGTCACGGTCACGCCCCACCCTTGACGTCACGGCCATGCCCCCTCAATGCAAGTCTATGGGAGGGGGCGTGACGGTCGTCACGCCCCCTCCCATAGACTTGCATTGAGGGGGCATGGCCGTGACGTCAAGGGTGGGGCATGACCGTGACATCACGAGCCTCTGCCCCGCATCGCCAGTCATCAGGCATGGATCGAAAATGTCTAGGGGCGGAGTACCTCTTTAATTTCATTCTATTGTTATGTGGTTATTATTGTATCCCTATTTTTGTTTGCTCTTCCTTTTTTGACATTAAGGAGTGTTAGGTCTCTTCCCCTTGAATGTTTCTTTCTCGATGCTGGAGATGTATAATTCTAGACACACATATTTTTTCTTTAAATGAAACTGCTGTTGACCTTTAAGAAGACAGATGGTTACCATATATCCATGGGAAAGTTCCTATATAACCCAGTGCCACATGTAATGGGAGAGGATAAAGATGACACATGGTGTTTTACAAGATTGTTACTTATATGGATTGAGCAACTTCCTCATATGGCTTCCACCTATTCTGTGTTGTCATTCTTCCACAATCCATCATAATCCCCTTCTGTGTTACCCGATTTATATCATGATCTATGGTTGCCTTGTGCTCATTTTGTATCTTATCTATACAACAAAGAACATTTCCTTTTAGAATAAAAACCTTTTTTTTTTTTTTAAATAAAAATATATGAATAAACCCAGTCATAATCACATAGTAAAGTAAATCTGGAGGGAGGGGACAGAGGTGTCCGGAAAGAGGGTGACAAAGATGTCTGAAGGGAGGGGATAGTGGTGTCTACAAGGAGGGTGACAAAGGTGGAGGGGATAACAGTGTCTGGAGGTGGAAAGAGGTGTATGAAGGTAGACATAGAGGGAGGGGACAGGTTTACCTAAAGGGAGGGGACAGAGATGTCTGAGAGATAGAGGGTGTGGACAGAGGTGTCTGAGAGATAGAGGGAGTGGACAGAGGTGTCTGGAGGGAGGGGACAGAGGTGTCTGAAGGATAGAGGGAGTGGACAGAGGTGTCTGAGAGATAGAGGGAGTGGACAGAGGTGTCTGAGAGATAGAGGGAGTGGACAGAGGTGTCTGGAGGGAGGGGACAGAGGTGTCTGAGGGATAGAGGGAGTGGACAGAGGTGTCTGAGAGATAGAGGGAGTGGACAGAGGTGTCTGAGAGATAGAGGGAGTGGACAGAGGTGTCTGGAGGGAGGGGACAGAGGTGTCTGAGGGATAGAGGGAGTGGACAGAGGTGTCTGAGAGATAGAGGGAGTGGACAGAGGTGTCTGGAGGGAGGAGACAGGTGAAAGGAAAAAAATGTCTGGAGGGAGGGGACAGAGGTATCTGGAGGAATGGAGGGAGGGGACAGAGGTATCTGAGAGATAGAGGGAGTGGACAGAGGTGTCTGGAGGGAGGGGACAGAGATGTGTGGGGGATAGAGGGAGTGGACAGAGGTGTCTGGAGGGAGGGAACCGAGATGTCTGAGGGATAGAGGGAGTGAACAGAGGTGTCTGGAGGGAGGGGACAGAGATGTCTGAGTGATAGAGGGAGTGGACAGAGGTGTCTGGAGGGAGGGGACAGAGATGTCTGAGGGATAGAGGGAGGAGACAGAGGTGTCTGGAGGGAGGAGACAGAGGTGAAAGGAAAAAAGTGTCTAGAGGGAGGGGACAGAGGTATCTGGAGGAATAGAGGGAGGGGACAGAGGTGTCTAGAGGGATGGGACAAAGGTATCTGGAGGGATATAAGGAGAGACAGAGGTGTCTGGAGGGAGGAAACAGAAGTGTCTGAGGGATATAGGGAGTGGACAGAGGTATCTGGAGGGATAAAGGGAGGGAGCTGAGGTGTCTAGAGGGAGGGGACAAAGGTATCTGGTGGGACAGAGGGTGGGGACAGAGGTGTCTGAGAGATAGAGGGGGTGGACAGAGGTATCTGGAGGGATAAAGGGAGGGAACAGAGGTGTCTAGAGGGTGGGGACAAAGGTATCTGGAGGGACAGAGGTGTCTGAGGGATAGAGGGAGTGGACAGAGGTGTCTGGAGGGAGGGGACAGATGTGTCTGAAGGGGCATTGCGTGAAATGATTTGGAGCTGTGCATGGATCTGTATGTAGAATTTGTTAGAAACAATATATATCTATTGTGTATGGTCATTCTAAGGCCTGATGGCTTTATGCAAAAAATCCAACCTCATTACACAAAGGCGGCAAGATATTTACCTTGGACCGGATCATATAAACATTATCCTCCTGCCTTCTTAGTCATACCTCACATAAAATACATATTTCTATTGTTAGGTAATACCAATGTTATTTTTTATTTATTTTTTGCTTTTGCAACAGCAGCTTGGCATTGAGTGTTGTTACTTTGGTTAATGACAACCAGTATCCCTCTTTTATAGTTTTTCCATTTCCCCATTTTATTGCTCTCACTCTACACAGCTACACTACCCTATTTCTACCATCTACATGTATAAGATCATATATCCTGATTAGATCAATCAATACCAATGACATCTCTCACTGAAGCCTTTACTACATGTCTTCTTTGCAGTAAGTAAATGTGGGATTCTGTATTAAATAGAAGTTAGCAATTCTTTTCCATACACAATAATATAAATCTTACCTTTTTGCCTTTCTTGGTGTTATATTAAATGGCGGACCCGGTGGTCCAAATGACTTGGGAAATATGTCCACCCACATCTGTAGTTTTCCCTGAAAAACACAAAACAGATACCATTCATGAAAAAGGAAAATGGATAAAGCCCAAGGAGATTATAGAAACATAGAATGTGTCAGATAAGAACCATTTGGTTCATCTAGTCTGCCCAAAATTCTATGAATAGTCCCTGGCCCTATCTTATATGAAGAATAGTCTTATGCCTACCCCTATCTTATATGATGATAGCCTTATACCTATTCCTATCTCTATCTTATATGATGGATAGCCTTATGCCTTTCCCTATCTTATATGAAGGATAGCATTATATGTATCCCTATCTTATAAGAAGGCTAGCCTTATTCCTATCCCTATCTTATATGAAGGATAGCCTTATATGTACCCCTATCTTATATGATGATAGCCTTATACTTATTCCTATCTCTATCTCATATGATGGATAGCCTTATACCTATCTCTATCTTATATGAAGGATAGCCTTATACCTATCCCTATCTTATATGAAGGATAGCCCTATGCCTTTCCCTATCTTATATGAAGGATAGCCTTATATGTATCCCTATCTTATAAGAAGGCTAGCCTTGTGCCTATCTCTATCTTATATGAAAATAGTCTTATGCCTATCTCTATGTTATATGAAGTATAACCTTATGCCTGTGTGGTGGCCCAGTACAGGAGTTGCACCTCTGTACCCTCTGACTCCACTCAGTGACCCTTGCTCCCCCCTCCCTTTACCTGTGTTCCATAAATATTACTAAGTGCCTATGTTATTCAATGTAATGTACATATATTGTTATATACCTTTAAGTAATGTTGGTATGTGTTGTAACCAAGGAAGGTACCAGTGACCATGTGACCACAGGGTGACCAATGGGACCCCTCCAGAGTCTCCCCCATATAAACCCTGGGTGGAGCTAGTTCAGTCTCTTAGTCTCTGCTCTACTGAGTGCAGCAAGGTTAAGTCCTGAGAGAGAGTATCTGGTGTCCCGAAGAGGCCCAAAGCCTACCACGCAGCCATGCATCCACAAGTATACTGCCCCACAGGTGTCCCAGCGAGCCCTGAGGTCTCTGAAGTCACTGGTATCCTCCTTGAGCCTGGCTAAGCTGTCACCTGTCTATCTCAGTAAAGCTGCCATTGTTCCGTAACTTGGTGCCTAGCCCAGGATCCAGCGGTATACCTTCGGGTGGTGAAGAGGTTAAACCAAGCCCTGACACCACGAACACATGAGGTTAATGCTATCTGCTCCTAGAGTAATAACATCTGCCCTCATCACACCCATACCACAACTTTTGGCATCCTACGAACATGGTATGGGTGTGCGCCTTATGCAGAAAGTACCGCCCCCCCCCCCCCCCCCAGTCTGAACTGTCTCCATTATTGCCGAAAATTTGCACCCTGATGCAAAAAGAAATTGCGCCAGAAAGTGTACAGGACTTTGTCAGTGAAAAGTGTTTATTCCGAGGCGCTTGTGAAATAGAAGGGGAGGTGAAGAAAAGTCTGTTATCTGCCGACCATGTGTAAAATTCGGTCCGAAGCTTTGCTGAGAAACAAAGTGCTGGCTGTACCTGAAAGGGTTAAAGATGTGCGAAAATGTCCCGCACTGTTCAACGTTCCCTGGGCGGGGAAACCATGTTGCTGTATCGAATCCCAAGTGGAACTTGAAAGATCCGCCCCTTATTGCTGGGGGAGAGGAAGTCAGCGATGCACCGCTGACGCACTTCCGGCTGGCGGCCATTTTCCCAAAGTCCTGTATAAATGACACAGCGCTGCTGCACCTCTTAAGATTGCCGGAAGTCTGTGAGGTGAGCAACATGGCGGAGCAAGCAAGCACAAGGTCGGAGAATCCCAAGATGGTGTTCCGAGGCCCGGAAAGTCGCCGTGGCGCACGTTTGAATAGCTGGCAGATCGTTTGCAGAGGATCTCCATCAGGGTCAAAGAGGCCTATCTCAAAGTCCCGCTGCCCAAGGACGATGTAGAGTGGCCAGCAACTCCGGCGGAAGGAACGTCAGCATCTCCCAGAGGAGCGTCGCCGGTGAGGATGTCCCCTCATCACCGGACCTGGGGGATCCTGGGCGGAGATCCATACAGAGGAGTCAGAAGTAAGTACCCCGGCTGAGGCCGCTTTCTCTACCCCTTCTTCTACCCCAGCCCAGAGCAAATGCCCCAGGTCCAGAAGTCTGCAGCACGCTCCTTGTCACCACCGCTGCCCCCGAGGCTATTTGGCGATGAGTCCACTCTGATCCAGTATATGAGAGAGCATCTTCTACCCCTGCCAGGGAAGACCCATCCCCCAGTTCCAATGGCCCAGTCCGAGAGGGCTAAGAGAGAAGCCCAGGTGGCCCGAAATAGTGGAGGAGATGAGGGCACAAAGAGGAAAAGAGTATGGGCCAAAACCATTACCTTATGAAGTGCACCAAGCGCAGCAACAGGACACAAAAAGCCTAGAGTCCCTGCATATTAGGATGCTGGACCACCCCCGAGAGGGAGAGCCACCTCTGGAAAGGTGCAGAGCTACAGTTATAAAGTTTGGCAAAGTGCAGGGGTTCTGCACCCTCATGGACTGTCAACATGAAGGAACCCTCCTTGTGAATAGACGTGCAGTTAAAATGGACTATCTCCCAACCGAAATGCATTCTCTGGAGAGCGCGGAGATTGTGGAATACACTCCAGTTCAAAGCGTGAGAGGAGAGTGAGTGGCAGCAGTAACATATATTTCCCATTGACTTGCATGGGACTCTAAACATAAGCCCCGCCCCTGGCAAATGGGGGTAAGTAAGGGTTAAATCACCTATCCTATGTTTGTTGTTGACATATAAGTAACATGTGTGCCAAGTTTCATGTTAATATCTTATCTTATCTCCGTTTGAAAGTTTTTGTGGAACGTACACACATACATACATACACACATACATACACACACACGTTGAGTTTTATATAAATACACTAGCTGAGTACCCGGCGTTGCCCGGTTTTTCCTTCCTAATCCTTTTTGGGGAGGAAAATAAACAAAGGAGGAAGCTTTTGACTTCATATGCAGTCCTCACATATTGTTGTCATATCCCAACCCCACATCCCGACCTTCTATCCCGACCTCCTATCTCGACCTCCTGTCCCGACCTCCTATACCGTCCTCCTATCCCGTCCTCCTATCCCGACCTCCTATCCCAACCTCCTATCCCAACCTCCTATCCCAACCTCCTATCCCATCCTGCTATCCCGTCCTCCTATCCCGTCCTGCTATCCCGTCCTCGACTTCCTATCCCGTCCTCCTATCTCGACCTCCTATCACGTCCTCAAATCTCGAGCTCCTATCCCAACCTCCTATCCCGTCCTCCTATCTCGACCTCCCGTCCTCCTTTCCCGTCCTCATATCTCGACCTCCTATCTTGACCTCCTATCCCATCCTCCTATCTCGACCTCCTATCCTGACCTCCTATCCAGACCTCCTATCCTGTCCTCCTATCCCGACCTCCTATCCCGTCCTCCTATCTCAACCTCCTATCCCAACTTCCTATCCAGACCTCCTATCCCGTCCTCATATCCCATCCTCCTATCTTGTCCTCCTATCCCGACCTACTGTCCTGACATCCTATTCCGACCTCCTATCTCAACCTCCTATCCCGTCCTCCTATCCCGACCTCCTTTCCCGTCCTCATATCTCGACCTCCTATCTTGACCTCCTATCCCATCCTCCTATCTCGACCTCCTATACAGACCTCCTATCCCGGCCTCCTTTCCCATCCTCATATCTCGACCTCCTATCTTGACCTCCTATCCCGTCCTCCTATCTCGACCTCCTATCCCAACCTCCTATCCAGACCTCCTATCCCGTCCTCATATCCCGTCCTCCTATCTTGTCCTCCTATCCCGACCTCCTATCCCGACCTCCTATCCCGACATCCTATCCCAACCTCCTACCAGACCTCCTACCCGACCTCATATCTCGTCCTCATATCCTGTCCTCCAATTCTGTACTCACTATTCTGCTGGTGCAGTCACTGTGTACATACATTACATTACTCATCCTGTACTGATCCTGAGTTATATCCTGTCTTATACTCCAGAGCTGTACTCACTATTCTGCTGTTGGGGTCACTGTGTACATACATTACATTACTCATCCTGTACTGATCCTGAGTTATATCCTTTATTATACTCCAGAGCTGTACTCACTATTCTGCTGGTGCAGTCACTGTGTACATACATTACATTACTCATCCTGTACTGATCCTGAGTTATATCCTTTATTATACTCCAGAGCTGTACTCACTATTCTGCTGGTGCAGTCACTGTGTACATACATGTAAAATACATGTATAGTGATATGAGGATTACGTGGAAGACGTAAGAAAAAACCCCGGCTTGAGATTTACTCAAGTGTTGAAGTTTATATTATGTTCTTTCTTTTTTTAAGCCGGCTGAACAAAAACATTATGTAATAAGAATGAGGAAAATTATAGTAAATCTACAAGGGGGTAATAAATCTGTACAGACGCTTGTAAAATATATAGGACTGGGGAATGTTACAGATGTTGTGCCAGTGCACCTGCCTCGACCTCCTCACTGTGGCTCCCACCATCTTGTTATCAGGTGGATGAGGGGGGGGTGCTGTCTTTGATCTTGGTGAGTATTACAATGAGGTCCTCTGTATCTGTGTCCCTCAGCTTTATAATGGGCATTATAGAGGGTCTGTACCTGTTCTATATCAGGCTGAAGGGGGCTGTATAGGCTTCTTGTCTCGACATGTTCATACACAAGGGCCTGCTTCCGCAGGACATGTAGGGCGAGACGTTCTTCAGGGGGTCCCAGATGTGGATTCGAGTATTTACTGTCCTCTGCCAGAAAAAATAAATAAGGAAATTGAGTGATGTATCTTTTATTTCCTTATATACACCATTATTTCCTGCACTTAAATGGGTTATCTGACCATGAAAATTATTTTCAACAAGATATATTGGTAAATAAGGTTGTTTTATTACCTTTCCGTAGTTCTTCGTGCTTTCCTTCTTCCTTTCATACCAACTGTTAGCTCTGTTATCTTCAGCCCAACAGTCTAACTTGTGTATATCCTGTAATGGTTTTCCTCTTCCTGTATAAAGTACACTCTAGCTGGGAATTCAGCCAACTCTATCTTCCTCCCACTACACTTTCTGAAATATAACCCCTCCCACGAAGTGGGAGGGGTTATATTCCAGAAAGTGTAGTGGGAGGAAGATAACTAGAGTGTACTATATAAAGGAACAGGAAACCCATTACAAGATGTACACAATGTAGTGGGAGGGAGATACAGTTGGCTGAATTCCCAGCTAGAGCGTATATACAGGAAAACCATTTAGAGTGTACAGGAACAGGAATCCCATTACAATATGTACATAAGGCAGGACATTAAACTGGACTTACTGGAGGAGATTTATCAAAACCTGTGCAGAGGAAAAGTTGCCCAGTTGCCCATAGCAACCAATCAGATCGCTTCTTTCATTTTTAACAAGGCCTCTGCAAAGCGAAAGTAGCGATCTGATTGGTTGCTATGGGCAACTGGGCAACTTTTCCTCTGCAGGTTTTGATAAATCTCCCCCACTGTTCCTGTTTATGATCTAGCCAAGAAATCATCCAATGGTATTTCCCTCCTACTACATTTTCTTGACTATAACCCCTGCCTCATAGTGAAAGAGATTGGCTAAATTTCTGGCTAGAGGGGAAAGGAAGTTTATTGCAGGATGTACACCAGGAAGGACATTCCTGTTCCTGTGTACACTGTAGATATAAATTCACCCATCTCTATCTCCCTCCCACTACACTTTCTTGACTATAACCCAACCCATATACTGGGAATAAGATAGAGTTTGCTGAGTTAGTGGCTAGAGTGTACCGTACACAGAAAGGAAGTCCAATACAAGATGTACACCATGAAGGACATTAAACTGGACTTACTGTTCCTGTGTATGCTCTAGCTGGGAATTCACCCAACGCTATCTTCCTCCCACTACACTTTTTTTTGACTATACCCCTCCCACATAGTGAAAGAGCTAGAGTTGGCTAAATTCCTAGCTAAAGTCTCCTTTACACAGGAACGGGAAGTTCATAACAGGATGTACACCAGGCAGGACATTGAGCTGGACAGGACCGGTTCCTGTGTACACTCTAGCTTTGAATTCACCCAAATCCATCTCCTTCCCACTACACTTTATTGATTATAACAATGCCCACATAGTGGGAGGAAGATAGAGTCTGATGAATTTCTGGCTAGAGTGTACTCTACACGGAAATAGGAAGTCCATTACGGGATGTACACCAGGCAGGATAGTGGGCTGAAGAAAACTGAGCAAACAGATTGTATCAAAGAAGAAGGAAAGCATGAAGGATTGGCTGTAAAGCTCACCAAGGTCCAGAAGGCTGTACTCATGATTGTGGAAGGAAATCTTGTTGTTCTTGTAGACTGGAGGTTTGTGGTTGCGTTGTTTGGCAAAATGATGAAGTAGCTGGGAAGGCCGGAGTTGATCCCTCCACTGGTTAGGTCCAGAGCTAAACGGGGGGAAAAAAACATTTTTCTTAGGTATATCTTTTGGCCCTAACACAAAACCTGTAATAGGACCCCAACCTTTAGGTACATTTAGGTCCCCAAATGTGACATCTATCTCTACACCCCCTATAGGTACTTCCCCTAAAATGTATTTTTTATATTTATTTAACCCTTTACTTTTTTCTTTTTTTTTTTCTTTTTGAACAATATAATTTTTTTTACATTCTTAGATTTCTAAATGTGTTCCCACGATAGTAGCCATCCAAGTCTAAGCTATCCAATAGAGCGCAAGGACTCAACAAGTGAAGGGGGCAATTTATACACTCATTCCTCTCCATTCATTTATTTTGTCCTTCAAGTTTTTGACACCTATGTTCACAGACAGTATTTAGGTGAATTTGTTTTTTGTCATAAATGGAACAAAAACTGTTTAGTTTTTTTGTTTTTTTTAACCTCTTCAGGACATAGGGCGTATGGATATGCCCTGCATTCCGAGTCCTTAAGGACCGAGGGCGTATCCATACGCCCGTGGGAATTCCGGTCCCCACCGCTAGCCGGTGAAATCGTTCAGCAGGCATCCCGGCATATCACCCAGGGGGGTCATTATGCCCCCCCATGTCGGCGATCCCCGGCGTCAATGTTGGGATCGGGGCCCCAGGAGCGGCGGCGGCAACGACGAGGGACTGACCTCATGCGGCTGGATCGTTGGAGGTGAGTGACAGCCTCCTGCTGTTGCTTAGCAACAGCTCCCAGCATGCAAAAAGGGCATGCTGGGAGCTGTAGTTATGCAACAGCAGGAGGCAGACCACCACAACTCCAGCATTCCCTTATGGGCATGCTGGGACTTATGGTTTTGCAACAGCTGGAGGCACATTTTTTCTATGGAAAAGTGTACCTTCAGCTGTTGTATAACTACAACTCCCAGCTTGCACAAACAGCTAAAGTGCATGCTGGGAGTTGTAGTGGTGCATCTGTTGGTTGCATAACTACAACTCCCAGCATGCCCGTTGGCTGTCGGTGACTGCTGAGAGTTGTAGTTTTGCAACAGCTGAAGGCACACTGGTTGTGAAACTTAGAGTTTTTTTTTACCTAACTCAGTGTTTCACGACCGGTGTGCCTCCAGCTGTTGCAAACTACAACTCTCAGCAGTCACCGTACACCATGCACCGTACATGCTGGGAGTTGTAGTTTTGCAACAGCTGGAGGCACACTGGTTGTGAAACACTGAGTTAGGTCACAAACTCAGTGATACATAACCAGTGTGCCTACAGTTGTTGCAAAACTACAACTCTCAGCAGTCACCGACAGCCAACGGGCATGCTGGGAGTTGTAGTTATGCAACAGCTGGATGTGTCCCCCCCAATGTGAACGTACAGGGTACACTCACATGGGCGGAGGATTACAGTAAGTATCTGGCTGCAAGTTTGAGCTGCCGCAAATTTTCTGCTGCAGCTCAAACTGCCAGCGAGAAACTACTGTGAACCCCCGCCCGTGCGACTGTACCCTAAAAACACTACACTACACTAACAAAAAATAAAATAAAAAGTAAAAAACACTACATATACACATACCCCTACACAGCCCCCCTCCCCTCCCCAGCAAAAATGAAAAACGTCTGGTACGCCACTGTTTCCAGAACGGAGCCTCCAGCTGTTGCAAAACAACAACTCCCAGTATTGACGGACAGCCGTTGACTGTCCAGGCATGCTGGGAGTTTTGCAACAGCTGGAGGCAGCCTGTTTGGGAATCACTGGTGTAGAATACCCCTATGTCCACCCCTATGCAAGTCCCTAATTTAGGCCTCAAATGCGCATGGCGCTCTCACTTTGGAGCCCTGTCGTATTTCAAGGCAACAGTTTAGGGCCACAGTTTGGGGGTATCGCCGTACTCGGGAGAAATTGTGTTACAAATTTTGGGGGGTATTTTCTGCTTTTACCCTTTTTAAAAATGTAAAATTTTTGGGAAAACAAGCATTTTAGGTAAAAAAAATTTTTTTTTTTTTTTACATATGCAAAAGTCGTGAAACACCTGTGGGGTATAAAGGTTCACTTAACCCCTTGTTTCGTTCCCCGAGGGGTCTAGTTTCCAATATGGTATGCCATGTGGTTTTTTTTTTTGCTGTCCTGGCACCATAGGGGCTTCCTAAATGCGGCATGCCCCCAGAGCAAAATTTGCTTTCAAAAAGCCAAATGTGACTCCTTCTCTTCCGAGACCTGTAGTGCGCCAGCAGAGAACTTTTTACCCCCATATGGGGTGTTTTCTGAATCGGGAGAAATTGGGCTTCAAATTTTTAGGGGTATTTTCTGCTATTACCCTTTTTAAAAATTAAAATTTTTTGGGAAAACAAGCATTTTAGGTAAACTTTTTTTTTTTTTTTTTTACATTTGCAAAAGTCGTGAAACACCTGTGGGGTATTAAGGTTCACTTTATCACATGTTACATTCCCCGAGGGGTCTAGTTTCCAAAATGGTATGCCATGTGTTTTTTTTTTGCTGTTCTGGCACCATAAGGCCTTCCTAAATGCAACATGCCCCCCAAAAACCATTTCAGAAAAACGTACTCTCCAAAATCCCCTTGTCGCTCCTTCCATTCTGAGCCCTCTACTGTGCCCGCCGAACACTTTACATAGACATATGAGGTATGTGCTTACTCGAGAGAAATTGGGCTACAAATACAAGTAAAAATGTTGTCCTTTTACCCCTTGTAAAAATTCAAAAATTGGGTCTACAAGAACATGTGAGTGTAAAAAATGAAGATTGAGAATTTTCTCCTTCACTTTGCTGCTATTCGTGTGAAACACCGAAAGGGTTAAAACGCTGACTGAATGTCATTTTGAATACTTTGGGGGGTGTAGTTTTTATAATGGGGTCATTTATGGGGTATTTCTAATATGAAGACCCTTCAAATCCACTTCAAACCTGAACTGGTCCCTGAAAAATACTGAGTTTGAAAATTTTGTGAAAAATGGGAAAATTGCAGCTGACCGTTGAAGCCCTCTGGTGTCTTCCAAAAGTAAAAACGCGTCAATTTTATGATGCAAACATAAAGTAGACATATTGTTTATGTGAACCAAAAAAAATGTATTCGTAATATCCATTTTCCTTACAAGCAGAGAGCTTCAAAGTTAGAAAAATGCAAAATTTTCTAATTTTTCATCAAATTTACGGATTTTTCACCAAGAAAGGATGCAAGTATCGACAAAAATTTACCACTATGTTAAAGTAGAATATGTCACGAAAAAACATTCTCGTAATCAGAATGATAACTAAAAGCATTCCAGAGTTATTAATGTTTAAAGTGACAGTGGTCAGATGTGCAAAAAACGCTCCGGTCCTTAAGGCCAAAATGGGCTCCGTCCTGAAGGGGTTAAAGGGGTTGTCTGGGAAACAGAATAGGTCCTACCTTTCCTGCTCCCCATCGCTTCAATTTTGCTCCCTGGTTGTCTCAGAAGTATACTGTTCTGAGTTGGGAGGAGGCCAGTGCTTGTCTCCTGATCAGAAATAGGAAGTCCATTACAGTTTTTGCCATAAATGGAACAAAATGGCATAAATGGACCAAAAACTGTTTTGTTTTTAGTTTTTTAAAGGGTTTGTCTTGGGAACAGAATAGTTTCTATCTTTCCTGCTCCCCATTGCTCCAATTTTTCTCCCTTGTTGTCTCAGAAGTATACTGTTCTAAGTTGGGAGGAGGCCAGTGCTTGTCTCCTGATTAACGTATATGGGCAAAACCACACTCACACCTGATGTCCAATAGCTGCATAATGTTGTAACGACGTTGGCAAAATCATGCATCCATTGGAAATTGCGTGTGGGTGTGGTTTCACTCAATGCGCGATGATTGGGACAAGCACCTGCCATCTTCTGTTTCACAACAATGTCCCTTATTTATGGCTCACAAGAAGGTCTGGGGTTTTTTTGCAACTTTTTTTGCTTGTTTTTTTGTTTTAATCTAAAAAATGTTATGCAAAACAACGTTTGCTGTAGAAAAAAATAAAAGAATGGAGGAAAAATTTGTAACAATAAAAAAAACATTTTAAAAAGGCAAAAATTGGATCAAAAACTGACCACATGGGAGAAAAAACTGCTAATATTTTCAGCTTTTTTTCTTCTTTAATAAAAAATGTCTATTATTTGAGACTGAAAACTGTGCACTGGGCTTTAAGCTGATCATATGTACTGAACACATGTAGGCCAAACTGGGTTGATGAATTCATAGGGCTTGGCCACCCATGTTGGTGGCCTTCCGACTCCCCCACAATGACAGATGTTCGGGGAAAGAAGGGTTGTGCATACTGGATTTAAATTGCCCAATCCACTTGTATATGGGAAGATAGGGAGAGATAGTCAGCCTGATAAGCCGTCAGCTATCTTATGTATGGCCAGCTTTACAGTAAATGCTCAATTGTGATATAACTAGACATCATTGGGATCAGCCTATTAATTCTGAGAGACCTTAGACCTTCCTGGCCTTTAGAGAAGCACCTAAGGGAGAGAAGATTATTTGGTGTCATGAGTATGGTCCCATTATCCAACTTATTGGAGAACTTGACGTCCACAAGAAAAGATTTTGACTGGAGGCCAATATACATTTATAATTCACGAGAAGACATGACGAGGAGAAAATACTTTAACATTGGGGTACATACATGCAATATGTTTGTGGTATGCCGCATCGAGCCCCATATTTGGAAAGAAAACGATTCTCTAGATCTATCACAGTCTCCCCAATCTTCTCATCCTTCGACATCATGTCATAGTCGTAGAGGGTGATCTTCAGGTCTTTCTCCAAGGGCAAAGTGCAGGTCAGCTCAAACATCCTGAGGGACAGAAAATACAGTAAGTAGGCCTTCTAATAGAGTCAGACTGCATGATCGAATAGACAGACGAGGACTGAGACACTGACAGCTGTTCCATGTGTAAAAATGGTAGCAGCCATTTTTGTCATTACTTTCCTTTCCCTGTGGAACCAAAAAAAAATTGCTTTTTTAGACTATCCACCTTAGGGCCTATTGCATGTCGAATTCTGGATTGTTGAATTTTGGCCAAACAGTTAATCACACCATATTGACAGGTTTAAGAATCCCCCATGGTTGACCACAAACTTCCTGTAATGAGGTGACTTCCGAATGTAGTGGAGTACAGCACTCAGCTATGTTCAGATGTCCCCAAGAAAATAAATGGAGTGTTGGTTGAGCATGCGATAGGCCAATTGATCTGTTTTTGTGATCTGTGGTGGTCCCAGTGGTAAGACCTCCACTTGCCAGCTAGTTATCCCCTATCCTATCTATGACTCTTAATCTTGGATTAAAGGATAAGTTTCTGGAAGAAAAACGTATCCCCTATCCAAAGGGAGAGCGGAAGATTGATGAACAGCTCCCCCATAGAGCATTATGGAGGGGTCGTGGCGGCCTCCGCTTCGGGCGGGGGGTCGTAACGCGCTCCTGTGCTGAAGAACCAGGACTCCAAACAAAAGATCGCAGGGGGCCCCAGCGCTCAGAACCCCCCCCCCCCCCCACGCAATCTACAACTTTCTTCGGATAGGGCATAAGTTTTTCTTCATGATATTTATCCTTTAACCCCTTTAAGGGACTGATACAATTCAGTGATTGTATATAAAGATCCTAGAGCAGAATACAGCACATTAGCTTTTACTATTACTACATCTCATGAATGTATGCTCAACCCCCTATATAGCCACAATTTTAGATTAGATGACCATAACTATATTATTATCAATATTGGGATGTTTGCCAATACCTCAATGAAAGGCAAGGTCGGATTAGCTGCGATGGAAACAATAATCTAGCATAGCTCTGGCCTCCCGGATCACCTGACATAACACTCCACAACTTTTCTAAGAGTCTACATTAAAGGGGTACACCGCTGCTCAGAGTTTGGAACAAACTGTTCTGAACTCTGGAGCCGGAGCCAGGAGCCCGTGACGTCAAAGCACCGCCCCCTCATGACATCACGCCCCACCACCTCAATGCAAGTCTATGGGAGGGGGCGTTACGGCTGTCACGCCCCTTCCCATAGACTTGCATTGCTGGGGCGTGGGCGTGATGTCATGAGGGGGCGGGGCTATGACGTCCCGAGCTCCCGGTGCCGGCTCCAGCGTTCGGAACAGTTTGTTCCAAATGCTGAGCAGCGGAGTACCCCTATAAGGACTTAATGTATCTACCTGCCCAGTCACAGGATCTGACTGACCTGAGACAACGCATCACTGACACGGATGATGGAGGCGTCTGGATAAAATTGAACTAACGCCTAGACATCTGCCGTGTCACCAATAGAAATCACTTTGAACATTTGTAGTGTACGGATAAAACTTGGACAAATAGGGTGAATATTCAATTCTACATATTTGTGCTATGTTATTTTGATAATTTTCGATCATTTTGCACCATTTTTTTTTTATCGACTTGGATATCGACTTTCTCTGACTGACATAATCTCATATTAAATCTAAACTCTACATATTCTCACCACTTACTTTCCAAAAACTGGCTCTAAAGTGCAAGGGATATAATTCTCCTGGTCGCTGATGGACTTTTTGCCAATAGATATCTTCACGTAGGGGTCACACTGAAAAGGAACCCAAAAAAAGAAAACCAAGTGAACATATTAACAATCACTGGACTGAGGCCTCATTGATGGAGAACGTTCAAGGAATTCTACTTCATTTTGGCTCCAGTAAATGTCTTTTTATGAAAGAAAATAATCAAATAAAAAAGAGGAAGAAAGAAATTCAGAATGGATTGAAATTTTATAAGTTAGATGAAGCAGCATGTTCTGCCATTGTGTATACTACAAGGGCACGTCCAGTCACGTGAATATTAAATCCCTGGTGCAGTAAGTATTAAGAACATGTAAGGACAAGTGAGTGCTGTAATAGTGGTATTATTAGTTCTATATCACAGCCCATTATGGGCAATAGCATATGCGAAATCACCATCACCAACTTGTCACATATAAAACATAACTTTTAATTGTACTACTAGATAAAATGTTTAATCTGGTAAGATATTAAAGGGTACCTTTCATCAAAAAAACATTTGATATATATTATAGATTAATGTATGCAGAATAACTTTCCAATTGCATGTTATTAAAAAGTATGCTTCTTTCTATTTCATTTTCCAGTTTGAAAAAATGACCACTAGAGGTCTCCTACCAGTCCTGGCCACAATCCCTTTTTACAGATTTCAGACTCATGCTGGAGTCCTAAATCTCAGACTGCAGCCAGGACACAGACAAGCTAAGCCCTGCTCCCTGCCTGTCAATCAGACAGGCAGGAGCCAGCACTGTGCTCATAGCACAGCAGGGCATACTCCTGACTCTGCCTTACTGCATGCCCTCTATCTGAGCTCCGATATTTCTTCTCTCTGCACATGCAGTTGTAAACAGGGAGGAGAAGATTCAGAGCTGCCAGCTGAGCTTGTCTGTGTCCTGGCTGCAGTCTGAGATTTAGGACTCCAGCATGAGTCTGAATCTATAAAAAGGACTTGCGGCCAGGACTGGTAGGGAGACCTCTAGTGGTAATTTTTTCAAAGTGGAAAATTAAATAGAAAGAAGCATATTTTTTTAATAATATGCAAATGGAAAGTTATTCTGAATACATTAATCTATAATATATCAAAAGTTTTTTTGATGAAAGGTACCCTTTAAGAAAGAGAAAAGAGGTGCCAAAAAATATAACAACACACTCCAACAACAGTGTAGACATAGAACAACACTCAATCACAAATGAAGCACCGGCCCAACAGCAGGTCACAAGATGTATATAGTGGCAGATGATAAGCGGGGACAGTATTTCAGTAGGTTATTAGATAATGTATTCCAATTATATACAACAGGGTAGTCAAGCGTATTGTATAGAGTAAGGAAATGGTGTCCCCTATCTTTAAAGGTGGATAACATGTTTCCAGTGTTTGGAAAAAATGTTCCGGACACTTAGAGCCAGCGCCGGGAGCTCGTGACTTCATAGCCCCGCCCCTCATGACGTCACGCCCCACCCCCTCAATGCAAGTCTATGAGAGGGGGCGTGACAGCCGTCACACCCCCTCCCATAGACATGCATTGAGGGGGTGGGGTGTGACATCATGAGGGGGCAGGGCTATGAGATACCAAGCTCCAGGCGCCGGCTCTAAGCGTTTGGAACATTTTGTTCCAAACGCTGAGCAGCTGAGTACCCCTTTAAACAGCATTAATAAAAAGTTGCATATTTTGTCGCACGGGATAAAAAGTCGCACAAATAGTCGCAGAGAGGCTCCACACAAAGTGGTGTACTGAAGTAAGAAATGTCATCAGCACCAGATTTATCACTTGCCCTGCACCATGCAATGAATCTGGTGCAGGTAGACAGTTTCCACCACATGAATTAATGGGGTAAAAAGACGTTCACCTACTTGATGAACCCCCCCCCATAGATCTTGTGTCTATTCCCTGTTCAGGTCACATGTGTCAGTTTCCTGCACTCCGTTTCCTCACCTTGCCATTGGCGTCCTTGGGTTGCAGACCAAATGCTCGGACAATATAGACCCTGACCACACATTCCTGAAGCCCTTTTGCTGGGAGCTGACGGAATTGTCGAGGAGGGACGGGAACTGATGGATCATCAGGAAGAGAATATATTTTAAAGGAGCCCTGTAAGTAAAAAAGAATAAGATAATAATCTTTGTTCCTATAAATATATTATTTTTATGTAAACATTATTACTGTACACACAGGGATGGGCGTTAACAAGGGTTCGAGAGTCGGCTGCCAGTGCTCAAATATATTCCAGAGCTGTACTCACTATTCTGCTGGTGAGGTCACTGTGTCCATACATTACATTACTTATACTGTACTGATCCTGAGTTTATCCTGTATTATATTCCAGAGCTGTAGTCACTATTCTGCTGGTGAGGTCACTGTGTACATACATTACATTACTTATCCTGTCCTGATCCTGAGTTATATCCTGTATTATACTCCAGAGCTGTACTCACTATTCTGCTGGTGTGGTCATTGTGTACATACATTACATTACTTATCCTGTACTGATCCTGAGTTATAGTCTGTATTATACTCCAGAGTGGCACTCACTATTCTGCTGGTGAAGTCACTGTGTCTTATCTATTACTTATCCATTCATAGAAGTAAGTTTTTCACCAGGGATAGAGCATTGGAGAAAACTTGGGATAAGCTGATGAATGGTTTATGACGCTGATCACTCCCATGGGTATGGTCGTGTTCCTTCCAATAATGCTCCGGGCTCCTGGACATGCCAGGACCACAATTCTCCGCTCTCTTATTTTACAGTTATTTTCCGCTGGCTGTGTCAGATTTTCCCCTCTATATAATGATTGTTACACATTTATCTTCTGAGCCTCAGATAAGCCTTTCATTAGACATTGGTTGACGTTACGCTGACTGCTTCTGTGCCACATGACGGATAAGTCCTAATGAAGAATTATAATACACAAGGGCCCTGATGATATTTTCCACAGGTGAGCCATTGAAGTACTTGCTGTTATATAGGAATGGTTTCATCTGGCCCAGAGTCAGGGTTATTCTTCTGGATCTGACCCACTTATCCGCCCTGTGACCAAAGAATGCCCTAAATGCACTCATGGCTAGTGATGAGCGGCAGGGGCCATATTTGAATTTGTGATATTTTACAAATATATGGGCGAATATGTTCGTTCTCTTTTTTTTTTCCATGCGAAAATGTGTTATGAAATTTGCATAGTGCACATGCGCTATTAAATCTTTCCCCTAAAAGAAGGGAGGGATCAGTGTTCAGTCTGGAAGTGGCAATATTCGCATAAATATTCGCTTAAATTTGCACTAATAAAATAAATATTCGTCATTCTGAATATATATCACTATAGTGCCGATATTCGCAGTAAAAATTTGCATTTCGAATACTCGCGCTCAGCACTACTCATGGCTCACTAGATCATCACACCAACAGGAGGCAGTGTGTCAGTCCACAGCAAATGCAGGATTGAAGCTATTTTGGCTGTCAATGGTTAGACATGACATGAAGAGACGGGCGTGTAATGAAGAGACAGGGGTGTGTAATGAAGAAACAGGGGGTGCAATAAAGACAGGAGTGTAATAAAGAGATAGTTGTGTAATGAAGAGACAGGTGTGTAATGAAGAGACAGGTGTGTAATGAAGAGAATGTGATGGGCTCGGGGTTTAGAAACCACGAGTAGCATCATCATTCACCATGGTTTACCTTAAATTCTCCGACTACTGAAGGGTCTTCAGCCTCATCTTGTGTTCTGCCTCTATACAGCTTGAATGTACGACAGAAGTCCGAGAGCCCCTCATAGTCGTCTATGTTCTCCAACTCAGTGTCCAGCACCTGCCAAATAGATACAATCATTACAAATCATTGTACATACAAATTATAGATCAGAAAGACAGAAAAGAGCAGCCATCTTGTGACTCTGGATCGGTTTCCTTTGTTTTAAAGGAATGGTATGGAGGTGGTGCCGAGCATAGTGTCCAGACAGCAGAAGGGCAAGCAGGTGCACCATGGTGCACATCACATTATACAAGGAGAAACAATAAAACTTTCTGAATTAAAAAAAAAGGAAAATGAGGTATATAAACAGAATCAGTATGTCAACAAAATTTTGTTGACATAAAGGAGACATAAAGGAGAACTCCAGCGAAAATTACTTGTCCCCTATCCACGATCAGCTAGGTGATAAGTACCTGATTGTAGGGGGGTCCGACCACTGGGACTCCCCGCGATCTCCCGGACGCAAGTTTGGCTCTTTCAGTGAGGAGCGCGTGTCCTCTACCTGTAAATGGCACATGCTCCATTCGTTTCTATGGGAGCACCAATGATGCCCAAGTTCTGTACTCGGGCCTTTTCGGCACTCCCTTAGAAATAAATGGAGGACCTGCCACCCGCAACATGCACTCCTCACTGAGTGCCAGGGCCCATTCAGGAGATTGCGGGGGGTCTGAATTCTGGGACCCCCGACAATCTCCTGAATGTGCCCTGCCACTCAGTGAGGAGTGCAAGCTGCAGGTGGCACACGCTCCATTCATTTCTATGTGAGCACCGAAAAGCTATCAGCTACTTATCATCTATCCTGTGCATAGGGGATAAGTTTATTTGTGCTGGATTTCTCCTTTAAATACTGGATCTACTGTACATGGAGTCACCTGTGGTAAATTCAGCTGATTCGGCAGGATTTGTAAAAGACACACCCCTGTCTATATAAGGTCTGTCACAGCTGACAATGTATATCAGAGCATAAAAAATAAAAATCAAGCCATGAGGAGAAAGAGCTGCCTGTAGAACTCAGAGACAGGATTATATGGAGGCACACATCTGGAGAAGGGAACAAAACATTTATGATGCACTGAAGAACACAGTGACCTCCATAATTGTTAAATGGAAGAAGTTTGGAACAACCAGGACTCTTCCTAGGACTGCCTCCCCACCAAACTAATGGATGGAGAAAAGCCTCGGTAAGAGAGGTGTACAGATGCGAGAAGCTTCCAGAAGGTCAACAATCACTGCAGCACTCCACCAATCTGTGCTTTATGACAGAGTGGTCAGAAAGAAGCTTCTGCTCAGCAATAGACACATTAAAGCAGCCAGGAGTTTTCAGAAAAGAACCTAAAGGACTTTCAGACTGTGAGAAACAAGAATCCTTTGTCTGATGAAACCAAGATTAAGCTTTTTGTCCCCAATTCTAAGTGTCATGTCTGGAGGAAACCAGGGGCTGCCCATCACTTGCCCAATTCCAACCCTACAGTAAAACATTGTGGGTAGCATCATGTCTGGAGGAAACCAGGCACTGCTCATCACCTGCCCAATACCATCCCTACAGTGATCATGGTGGGGGCAGCATCATGTCTGGAGGAAACCAGGCACTGCCCATCACCTGCTCAATACCATTCCTACAGTGATCATGGTGGGGGCAGCATCATGTCTGGAGGAAACCAGGCACTGCCCATCACCTGCCCAATACCATCCCTACAGTGAAGCATGGTGGGGTTAGCATCATGTCTGGAGGAAACCTGCCCCTGCCCATCACCTGCCCAATATCATCCCTACAGTGAAGCATGATGGGGGCCGCATCATGTCTGGGGGAAACGAGGCACTGCCCATCACCTGCCCAATACCATCCCTACAGTGAAGCATGGTGGGGGCAGCATCATGTCTGGAGGAAACCTGGCACTGCCCATCACCTGCCCAATACCATCCCTACAGTGAAGCATGATGGGGGCCACATCATGTCTGGGGGAAACGAGGCACTACCCATCACCTGCCCAATACCATCCCTACAGAGATCATGGTGGGGGCAGCATCATGTCTGGAGGAAACCAGGCACTGCCTATCACCTGTCCATTACCATCCCTACAGTGATCATGGTGGGGGCAGCATCATGTCTGTAGGAAAACAGGCGTTGCCCATCACATGCCCAATACCATCCCTACAGTGAAGTATGGTGGGGGGGCAGCATCATGTCTGGAGGAAACCAGGCACTGCCCATCTCCTGCCCAATACCATCCGTACAGTGATCATGGTGGGGGCAGCATCATGTCTGAAGGAAACCAGGCACTGCCCATCACCTGCCCAATATCATCCCTACAGTGATCATGATGGGGGCAGCATCATGTCTGGAGGAAATCAGGCACTGCCCATCACCTGCCCAATACCATCCCTACAGTGAAGCATGGTGGGGGCAGCATCATGTCTGGAGGAAACCTGGCACTGCCCATCACCTGCCCAATACCATCCCTACAGTGATCATGGTGGGGGCAGCATCATGTCTGGAGGAAACCAGGCACTGACCATCTCCTGCCCAATACCATCCCTACAGTGATCATGGTGGGGGCAGCATCATGTCTGGAGGAAACCAGGCACTGCTCATCACCTGCCCAATACCATCCCTACAGTGATCATGATGGGGGCAGCATCGTGTCTGGAGGAAATCAGGCACTGCCCATCACCTGCCCAATACCATGCCTACAGTGAAGCATGGTGGGGGCAGCATCATGTCTGGAGGAAACCTGGCACTGCCCATCACCTGCCCAATACCTTCCCTATAGTGAAGCATGTGGAACAGTATCATGTGTGGGGACAGGGAGACTGTTAAGGGAAAGCTAAATGAAGCAAATTAAAGAGATATTCTTAATAAAAAATCTGATCCTGCGTGCTCTGGACCACAGAATGGGCCTAAGATTCACCTTCCAAAAAAAACAATGACTCTAAGCACATGGCCAAGACAACACAGAAGTGAATGTTCTTAAGTGGCCCAGCTAGAGCCCTGACTTGCACCCAGCCAAACATCTCTGAAGTACTATAGAGACAAAAAAGACAAGAGGAGCGCGATCCTAGTGAAATACCATTAAAAATTCAGGCAATGTTGGCAATAATATTATGCTCACCGGAATGTGTTATGCTTAGAGCATAATATCTATAACAGCTCATAAGATAGCGGGTCAGCAGCCTTGAAACACCCGATCCTCCAGGGGAGTCGGCAGACAGAGATAAAACTCGGTAGTAAAAAAAGAAAGAATTTCTCCAAAAACAGGCGCTTCTCCCAATAAAAGGTTTTCTTTATTCCATCAAGGTAGATATAAAAGATTAAAAAGCACTTTCAACGCGTTTCTAGCTCGGACCAAGCTCTTTATTAAGACGTGTCTTTATCAAGACAAACATCTCTGAAGAGACCTTTAAATGTTTTCCACCAATGGTCTCCATCCAACCTGACAGAGCTTGAGAGGATCTGCAGAGAAGAATGGCAGAAACTCCCCGAATCCAGGTGTGTAAACCTTGTGGCCTCATCCCCAAAAAGACTGGAAGCTAAATCGCTGCCAAATGAGCTCTCACTTTGTTATTGTAGGGTATTGAGCGAGGTATTTTTGAGTTTTTTTTTGTATTTTTACACAAAGAGCAAAATAACAAAGTGTGAAAAGATCTGAAGACTTTCCGAATGCTAGGTATCTGCTGTCTGTAGGTGGTGCAGATCAAGTCTTGCCCTGAGGGCAGCTCCCAAATGTGTTCTGCACACCTTAGAACTATATCTAGGACTCTTATTAAACACGTTCATTACGAACAAGGTCACAGCTCTATAAAATTCCCATTGTAGCAGCATTTATTCCCGGCCAACATCTGCAGACCCTATCGTAGGAAATGTGTTCTCTGCAGAACAGATCACCGCTCTAAGCCTGCTAAGGCCGCGTTTGAAGATGAACATTATGCTCAATGTTGACTTCAACGTCAAACTGGGAAAAATCCAAAACAAATGGTAAATGGGAATAATGGTCCGAGCATCAATGAGTTATTAGCCTGTAACATTTGAATAATTATGCCGTTTCCTTCCCACACGTTTTCTATAAGGGGATTTGTGGCTGAGCCAGAGAATTACTATCCTGCAGAAGAACAGAAGTCCAACAGAGCGTCAGAGGCCAACCGAATGCTGTGACATGTCCAAGTGGTCTATTAAATTGTGCTCTGTCTTTGTGTGGTCAGCAGATGACTGCTTAACAACATCCCAAAGGTTCCTGCCCTAATTCTGGCAGCTCCATTGCTCCCAAGACAATTCTATTTCCATCAAGCTGTCCACCAATATATGGAGGTTTCGGCTGTATTTCAAGGTGTTTCTCAACATTCGAATATAAAATTGTATTAGGAACATTATTTGTTTCTTTGCATGTCTCAACAGGAACTACTGTTGGCTAAGGAATAGTAGCCGAGATGTAGAGTCTCTTAGGATTGAGCTACATGATGACTTTGGGTATAACTCATGGCAAGAGTGATCTCATACCTAGTAATACATTAACCCACACAATGATAATAAAACATAAAAAACTATAACTTACACTCTAATATTGCATTCAAAACCGATAGAGGTCAATGGATAAAGCAATTTATGGTGCAACTACTGCTCCTTCCATCGTCTTTTCTGTCAACACATTGGCCCACATTTATCATTGTAGGTGTAAGTGAAGCATTTTTTTACACCCTTTTTTTGTGTGCTGGTAATGTGTAGGAGCACCAAATGTATTAAATGTTCACAGAGCATTTGATAAATTTTGTGCAGGTAAACATTTTCTGAAATTTCTCTCTTCACATACACCAAAAAGCTACGCCAGGTCTGGGATGGTGTAGTTTTAGACACTTTTCAGTGGCTTTGCGCCTTTTCAATTCAGCGTATACCGTGGACTGAAATTTATGAACTGCGCCTTTTTGTAAAAAGGCGCAGTTCATAAATTTCAGTCCACGGCATACGCTGAATTGAAAAGCGTGTACTGCTAGTCCAAAACATCTGGAATGACTGAAATATTCTACCACCAAAAGGCGCAAAATAACACACAGTGCACCAAAATAGCGCCTTTTGTACGGAGAAAAAAAGGTGTAAACTCATTGATAAATGTCAGCCAATGGATTTACCTTCCACTGACTTATACAGGGAATGAGAAAGTTGGGTCTTTCTTCAGAAATCGTCACAGTGACCTTCTTATACATGCAAGTACAAATCTTATTCTATAAATACTATATCAGAGGTCCCCAACCCAGTCCTCGAGGCCACCAACAGTTCAGGATTTGAATTTTTTCCTGTCCTATTCCAATGGAGTAACTGAAAAACACCCAGAATGTTGGAGGGCCTTGAGGACTGGGTTGGGAACAACTGTTCTATGTCATGAGTAGACACCATCTTTGGTTTTCTATCTGTATAATGGCAGGAGCAAGGGGGGACTAGTAGAAGAAAAGGGCCAGGTTGAAGAACAAGTGTAGATCATCCATTTCTCCTCCATTCCTATACCAGTTTTGGTATCTGGATCAGTACAGAAACCCTGATATGGATAAGTATAAGAAAAAAAGTGGACACTGCTGTGGCCAAAAGACTATAATGCGATTCTTGGCGTCTCACAAACACACATATATATCTATATATATATATATATATAAAACTCAACTTGTGTGTATGTGTGTGTGTGTGTGTATGTTCCAGCATCACGTCCAAACGGCTAAAGATATTAACATGAAACTTGGTCACATGTTACTTATATGTCAACAACAAACATAGGATCGGTGATTTAAATCTTACTCACCCCCATTTGCCAGGGTCAGGGTTTTTGTTTAAAGTCCTATACAAGTCTATGGGAAATATATGTTAATGAATAACTTCCAAAGGCTGGAGATATTTCAATAATACTCGGTCACATATTACTTATATGTCCACTAAAAATATAGGATAGTTAATGTAATCCTTTACTACCCCCATTTGTGAGGGTCGGGTTTTTTGTTTAAAGTCCCATGCAAATCTATGGGAAATGTATGTTCCCACATAACTTCCGTACAGCTGGAGATATTTCAATAATACCGGGTACACATATTACTTATATGTCAAATAAAAAGATATGATAGTTAAATTAACTCTTACATACACCCTTATATAAAAGATGCAAGTATATGGGACTTCCAGTACCTTACTCCACAAGCTCCGCTCTGTATCTCCTGGTGAATGTGTCAATCCGGCTTGAAGCCACACTCCATCTCACAAACACACGCCCACATTTTAAGCCATACCCCTTTTATTGTCTACCCTTTTTGTGCATCGGTCTGGCTTGCAAATCACACCCAGTCCCACAAAGCCACATCCCCTTCTATTTTCAGCTTACAATATCTTCATCACAAATCAGTCCCACCTGAGGACAGGATATCAGGATCAGACATAAGGAAAGGATATGAGGTAGGGATATGTGGTCCGTCAGGATATGAGGTCTGTATATGAGGAAGGGATATAATGACGGTATATGAGGTTGGGATATGAAGACGGGATGTGAGGACAGGATATGAGATCGGGATATAAGGTCAGAATATGAGGACAGGATATGAGGTTGAGATAGGAGGATGGGAAATGAGGTTAAGATAGGAGGTCGGGATATGAGGATGGGATATGAGATTGAGATATGAGGACAGAATATGAGGATGGGATAGGAGGTCGGGATAGGAGGTCGAGATATGAGGACGGGATATGAGGTCGAGATAGGAGGACGGGATAGGAGGTCGAGATAGGAGGACGGGATAGGAGGTCAGGATATGAGGACAAGATATGAGGTCGGGATAGGAGGACAGGATATGAGGTTGAGATATGAGGATGGGATAGGAGGTCAGGATATGAGGTCAAGATATGATGACGGGATATGAGGTCGGAATATATGGACGCGATATGAGGTTGAGATATGAGGACGGGATATGACAACAATATATGAGGATGGGATACGAAGTCAAAAGCTTCCTCCTTTGTTGATTTTCCTCCCCAACACGGATTAGGACGGAAAAACTTGGCAACGCCGGGTACACAGCTAATATATATATATATATATATATATATATATATATATATATACACACTAGCTGAGTACCCGGTTTTTCCTACCGAATCCTTGGGGGAGGGGGGGGGAAGCAACAAAGGAGGAAGCTTTTTTCCTCATATCCCATCCTCACATCCTGACCCCATATCCCCTCCACATATCCCAATCCAATTTCATCTCCTCATATCCAGACCCCATATCCCGTCCCTATATCTGACCTCATATCCAGACCTTATTTTTTTTCTCATATCCCGTAACCATATCCCATCTCCATATCCCAACCTCATATCCCGACCTCAGATCCTGTCCTCATATCCCGACCTCATATGCCGTCCCCATATCCCATCCCCATATCCCGTCCCCATATCTGACTTCATATCCCCACCTCATATCCCGTCCTTGTATCCCGACCTTGTATCCTGTCCTCATATCCCAACCTCATATCCAGACCCCATATCCCGACCTTATATCTCGTCCTTATATCCCATTCCCATATCCAGTCCCCATATCCCGTCCCCATATCTAATCTTCATATCTAATCCTCATATGCCATCCTCATATCCCGTCCCCATATCTAATCCTCATATCCTGTCCTCAGCCAGGTGTGGCTGAGTTGTGATGAAGATATTGTAAGCTAAAAATGCAAGGGGTGTGGCTTAAAGGGTGGGCGTGTATTTGCAAGATGGGGCATGGCATGTGGGGGGGGGGTGTGTGTCTTGCCAGCTGGACTGACACATTCACCAGGAGATGCATAGCAGAGCTTGTGAAGTAAGGTACCAGAAGTCGTATATACTTGCATTGGACTTTAAAAAATAAATAAAAAAAAAAACATTTCGCAAATGAGGGTAGGCTAGGATTAAATTAACTGTCCTATATTTTAAGTGGACATATAAGTAACATGAAAATAGTATTATCAAAATATCTCCAGCCGTTTGGAAGTTACGCAGTAACATATATTTCCCATAGACTTGTATGAGACTTTAAACAAAAACCCTGACTATCACAAATGGGAGTGGGTAAGGGTAAAATTACCTATCCTATGTTTGTTGTTGACATATAAGTAACATGTGTGCCAAATTTCATGTTAATATCTTTAGCCATTTGAAAGTGATGCTGGAACATACATATATACACACATACACACAAATTTGGTGCTCCCACACACACATATGTACATACATACACACATACATACATACACACATACATACATACACACATACATACATACAGAAATACACACATTGGGGGGCATTTATCATTTTAGGTGTAAGTGAAGCATTTTCCTACACCTTTTTTTGTGTGCTGGTAATGTGTAGGAGAACCAAATGTATTAAAGGGGTTATCTAGAAAAAAACTTATATATATATATATATATATATATATATATCAACTGGCTCCAGAAAGTTAAACAGATTTGTAAATTACTTCTATAAAAAAAATCTTAATCCTTTCAGTACTTATGAGCTTCTGAAGTTAAGGTTGTACTTTTCTGTCTAAGTGCTCTCTGATGACACGTGTCTCGGGAACCACCCAGTTTAGAAGAGGTTTGCTATGGGGATTTGCTTCTAAACTGTGCGGTTCCCGAGACAGGTGTCATCAGAGATTACTTAGACAGAAAAGAACAACCTTAACTTCAGAAGCTCATAAGTACTGAAAGGATTAAGATTTTTTAATAGAAGTAATTTACAAATCTGTTTAACTTTCTGGAGCCAGTTGATATATAAAAAAAAAAAGTATTTTCCTGGATAACCCCTTTAAATGGTCACAGAGCATTTCATAAATTTTGTGCAGGTCACATTTTCTGAAATTTTACTCTTCACATACACCATAAAGCTACGCTAAGTCTGGGCTGGTGTACTTTAGAGACTTTTCAGTGGCTTTGCGCCTTTTTTTGCGCCTTTTCACAAAAAGCCGGCAGTTCATATAACCCTTCCATATTATGTACGTGTAGGTAAAGGAAATGCAGACGGCACCAAGTGTTAAACCCAAGTCAGAGGTACAAAGTATCCAGCAAAGTAGATAAGTACAGCTGAACCAATCAGAAACTGGCTGGGTGGTGGTGCTAGGACAAATGAAAAGGATAGCTAGTACTATCATAGGTAGAAAGCATAAAAAGACATATCCGCACTCACCACCGGATTCGGCATAAGACGCTCCTACATGGAGATCTCCATGTAGGAGCGTCTTATGCCGAATCCGATGGTGAGTGCGGATATGTCTTTTTATGCTTTCTACTTATGATATTACTTCCATATCATGTGTATTGCCAAAATCTGTGGATTTCAACTCAAAATGCGTAAACCAAAAAGGCACAAAAAAGGCGCAAATAAACCCTGCTTGCGCCTTTTTTGCGCCTTTTCTAGACACAAAAAACAGTCTAAAGACAATGATAAATGTCGGCCATTGAGTTTTTTTATGATGGCCCAGACTTACTAAGTGCTGTCCCAGTGCTATTGTATGGTGACAAACTGTGCAGGACTGCACTGTCAATAAGAAAGGGTTAATGTAAAGGGTATAGAGGGGAAATCTTCCTTCTGTCCTTAGAGTAGCTAACTCCATGATAGGGGGCCCATTTTTTCCCCATTGGCCCCTCTCTTTTTTATGTAAGATGCTTGGATAAATTGTTTTTGCCATATGGATTTATGATTTATGGTCCAATGGCTCTGCCACCAGCGTCAACACCATACTCCAGACACGATTAGATATGAACTGGCTACCACATCTTTATCTGACTTTATGCAAAAAGAAGAAAACTGTCTCTCTAGTCAATGGCCGACCCACTGAAGAGACTCAAAACATAACTAAGGATTTTAGGCTAGCCAGAGTGTCTGCCAAAAAAGGCAAAAAAATCCATCTTTTTTGAGGATTCCTGTCCCTCTTTAGTACACAGCAAGGTACTGAATGGATAGCCGAGATGACTTTGATGTAGCTCTTGGTTGGTATTGTTCTTCTTGAGGAAACGTCTATTTGGAGACAGGAATCTTGCATGCTACATAGATATTTCAGAAGATTTTATACCAAGATTCAGTACATGGAAATTTAAAGGGGTTGTCCAAAGCTACATATTCTATTGATTGCATTTCAGATGATAAACATGGAGTCCTACATTGGTGACCATTTATATTATCTGAAGTCAGGGGCCAGGTTGGACACAATGTTCCTTTCTGGAAGTGTACCAGCACCCATCAATGGAAATCTGCAGAGGCGTAACAGGGCCCACAACTATAATGCTTCATTTATTGCACTGATCATCTTACATGGGGGTAAGATACCTTAAGGGCCCAGCAGATATAGTGGTAAATATTCACGACACTCACCATAGGGTTTATCCAATCTTTATTTCAATTTACACAACCTAAACTAAGCAAGCCATCTATTCTGATCTTAAAGGGGTACTCCGCCCCTAGACATCTTCTCCCCTATACAAAGAATAGGCGATAAGATGTCTGATGGCGGGGGTCCCGCCACTGGGGACCCCAGCAATCTCCACGTGCTGCACCCGGCATTCGTTTAGAGTGTCGGGATCAGTGTCGGAGGCTCGTGACATCACGACCCTCTGCCCTGCATGGCCAGCCATCTGGCAGAGAGCGAAGTTCGCTCTGTGCACCGGATGTCTAGGGTGCTGCAGCCAAGATCGCGGGGGTCCCCAGTGGTGGGAGCCCCACAATCAGACATCTTATCCTGTATCCTTTGGATAGGGGATAAGATGTCTAGGGCAGAGTACCCCTTTAATGTCAGACATTTTTAAGATTCTTCATGTCCATCCTTTACTTTAGGTCTTTCAATTCAGTTTTGATCCTCGCTCTTAACTGCGCCTCGCCTTAGCAAAGAAAAAAATTGCAATAAACTATGTTTCTATCTTCCCATAACTGCTGGGTGATTTCTAATATTTTGCATGGTTTAGTGAAGAAGGTCACTTTTCCACATGTATTAGAATTTAGAGTTTGTTTTCTTTTATCTCTTGGCTTTCACACTACGAGGCCTGAAATGTTTTTGAAAAAAAAAAAAAAGTAAATATAATAAAATTAAATTATCTCTCCAATGGATTTTGCGGCTGTATCTAATAAACCAAGTCTTGGACCCTACATTATTATTGTTAATAGAAAATAACTGGAGATGGTGATGGCTGCGGAGGACTCTTTTTGGTCTTGTCTCTACGACAGTTTTATTTCTGATTGGACGTTAATGCTCTGGATTTTGGCTCCCGTCCCGTGTTACAATTTACACTGTTCTAGCCTCTGTTTTGTTGATGCCTGAAGAAGCGGTGACTGTTATTTTTGGTCTTAGAAGCCAAGAATATGTAGCAAGGTTTCCAGAGAACGGGATGGACTGTGCTGGTGACAGCTCTCCACCGGTAGCCATAATGTAATTATCAAGTTGTGTATTCCAACAGCTGCCCCCGGTGCCAAGACAAATGAAGGCCGAACCAAAACACTCCAGATTTTTCTAATTTATAGTGTGATCTCTGAAGCATCCTTTTGCCTGGTAGGAATTCCTCACAAGACAACATGGCCTGTCTCGAGTACACAATCCTGTCTCCCTATCTGGAAGGTATTTTTTTGAAATCTTAAGGGGGATATATATATATATATATATATATATATATATATAATACACCTCTATCAGAAAAACATTAAAAACTTAACACATTGGATCTCATCTTTAGTCAAACAAGACTCAGCGTTTACTAAAACACATTTAAGGCCTTCTTTTGTTTCAGTGCAATCATCCATTGACTGAACATTTAGTTTGTTTGAGATCATCCTAACTCGCCATCAGTGGCAAATATCATCGAAAAGAAGTATCGGACATGTTGGATTTCGATTGGCCGAACCATTTGTTCAGGAGCCACCTTCTCTTCTGTCATCATTTAGAACGCATGCTGCCAAAGATGTGTTCACGTTTATTAGTTTTGAGTGGCCATTATTTTGTATTTATTTATAGAGCGCCAAAATATTTTCCAGCACTGTGTATTAATGGCCGTCACTCACATCGGTCTCCATCCCTATTGAGAATTACAATCTAAATTATAAATGTACCTGAACTCCAAAGAACAAAGCAGCCGGCACTACCGCAATACCACTACAAATAGATAAATAGACTGGTGGATACAGGTGACTATGGTGGGCTGCGCTACACGGCAAGATAAAAAAGCATGTGTATATATGTAACACCAAAGAAAAAAAACGGAGCACTCAGCATGATGATAGCAGGCAGATGGCAGAAAACTTTCAGTTCATAGACTTCATCGGTCCAGGCAAGGAGGCGGCAGATGATACTGGGGGGAGTTCAGATGTCGGGCCACAGACTGTATCATGCCTTAGGCGCTTCGTCAGGCCGCTGTGACAGCGGCCTGACGAAGCGCCTAGGGGCGTGATACGGTCCGTGGCTCGATGTCCGAACTCCCCCCAGTATCATCTGCCGCCTCCATGCCTGGACCGATGAAGTCTGTGGACTGAAAATTGTCTGCCACCTGCCTGCTATCATCATGCTGAGTGCTCCGTTTTTTTCTTTGGTGTTACATAAATTATAAATTTACCAATCATTGTGTTTTTGAAGAACGCTGGAGGAACATAAGAGAACATACAAACTCCATGCATAAGTAGTCCCTGTTTTGATTAGAACCAAGAACCCCAACACTGTATGCCAACAGAGCCCCCACTACTGAGAAATCCTATAGGTTCTAGTAAACATATTTATGGCATACTGCCAACATTTTTTGATTTAAGTGGCCCAGTTTTAAGAAGAAAGATGTCCACACTTGTAAAGTACAGTAAAACAAAAGTAAGAAAAATGCTAATTCTATACTCCCATACTTTTCTGCTACAATTTTGGAAAAAACAGAACATAAAAATGTGCACCCCTAGATATAGTCATATAGAACATTGAAGACAATCATAAGGTGCTAGGTTGATCCCACTGATGAGTACATTAGTAGATTGGTTAATCAATATTCTCACAGCATACTGCTATCACACACAGCTATAGTTAGTCTAAAAGTAGAAATTCACTAACCTGAAGGGTGTCAAAGCCTTTTTCCAAGTAGGTCCCACACTTGTCCTTTTCCCCAATGGATGCATAGAATTTACTCCACCAGTCAATGAATTCTTCTTCCTGTTAGATGAAAAGAATGAAAGTCAGTCCCTCAAAAAATTCTCAATGGACATCTCTAATTATGTCAACACATCGAAGCTTGACTTCCCAAGACCACCAGTGAACCTGCCTCCAGAATTTCCAGAATTTGCCAAAACTTTGGTCAACCTAATCCTATCAGGACGACGAAAAAGAGAACTGAGAACAAGACTAAATATTAACTTTTTGCGATAGTTTTCGCCTTTGGCCATAAAATAAAATCAGAAATGCCACAAAATAATTACATATTGTGGTTGAGTAATCCCGCAAGGGATTATATCACCTAAAATGTTCTCTTTTCTCCATACTGACACATTAATACACCGCTAACAGCCAACGTAGATGTTTCATTCTTCCCAATGACAAATGCAGGGAAAGTCAAGGTCATGACGGCTAAAAGTGGACCCACCCAATGTTTGTGTCTACCTTGGCAAGAAGACGTGTGATTTTATTCCTCGTATTAGATGGCCTGGTAGATTGTTACCGGAATGTGACCTGCTCGTAATTCGTTTCATATGTCCCCACCGAGCTGGCAGCGGGAGAGGTTCACACCTCGGCGAGGCATGGACGGTCCCAACGACACTGGAAAAACTAAAGCTGGGTTCCCATCAGACGGAATCGTTCAAGAGGCTGCATTGTTGTGGAAATGGCATTGAGTTCTTTAATATTTAACCTTCTTATTTAGGAATACAGCCAAACGTTTTTATATTATAGAAAGAGTATTTAAAGATTATTTCCATCCAATACTTCATGGCTGTATGATAGTAAAATGGAAAATGCAGAGATGGCCAAAGTTTACTATTCATCACTCCTGGTATACGTGATCACTTGCCAACAGGGGTCAGAAGGCCAGCACGCTCCTCATAGTTGAGGTTCCTACCACCAGCAGACATCTATGGCATCTTTAAGAGGTTATTCCTATGTAATTTTATGGGATCCAATAGGATAAGGCTGCTAGGATATGCCATCTCTTTGTGGTCAATGGACGTCCAACCTCTAAGATCAAGACTGAGAGGCCAAAAAGCTGACTTAGAGCTGTTTCCCATTCAAGGGAACCTGTCCTCTGTTTCAAGCTGCCTGATCCATGGGCAACGTGCAATAGGCTTGGGCACCCTCATTATAACACATTACATGACATACAGTCACTTAGGTTGGTTCATCGTTGAGCTTGACTGATACATATAGGGAGAGACCTATCAATCTCGGAGAAGCCGGAGAACAGTCATTCTCCTTGACTGTATACCCAGGCCTGGTGCAAGGATTTTTGCCACCCTAGGCGAAAGCTAATTTTGCCGCCCCTTGACCCTACCCATTGGCTCTGCCCTTTGACACGCTCCCACCTTACTACTGGGGTGACACACTGTAACAAACCTCCTTCTCGTGTAATTAACTTACTTGGAAGGGTTTTGCTGGATTGGCGGGTGCTTCAGATGCTGGCTAACTTTATTGCTGCGAGCAGAGCGGCACCCCCATCAAGAGTGCACTCTAGGCAGCTGCCTATTTTGCCTATAGGCAGAGCCGCCCTGGGAATTCAAGATTCCTCTTGAAAACACTGATTTTTCTGAATAAATTTTTCTGTGATACACCAGACAGCATGACATGTGACTAATTTAGATATACTGGGCAGTATCATGCCTAATAGGCTTAGATACGGCATCTCCATTAAGAGTATTTTGTGTGTAAATTTTTATTTATTTTATTTTTATTAAGTCACTTAATTTAGTGCACTTTTAATTCATGTTAAAATGCAGGTTTACATTCACATTTTTGCACTTTTTTTTTGGGGGGGGGGGATTTATGCTGGGAGTTTTGCAACAGCTAGAGGTCCACAATTCGCAAACCACTGCTGTACACAACTAGATCAGCTCGGGATACGCCATATGTATCTAAGCAAGATCCAACCATCTACAGCAACAGTAACCTGGGACCCCTTTTAACTCTTTAGCTGCCGTGCATTGTGAGAGTCTGGTGACCCTGACGTCACACTTCACATAATAATAATAATAATAAATCACAAAGGCCTTTTTTTTGCCGGGCAGTAACTTTTACATTTCGGCACAGATTCTGCAGCCGATTCATGAAACGTTCCGAGGAATAATGATGTCTATTTTAGTAATCTGCAGAATTCCATCACGCTGACCTCATGGAGAAAACCCTAATAGAGGCTTATTGGATTTTTGACTTGAGCCAGCCGTACCGGGGGCTCTATATGAACCTCGTGAATAGACATTGTTTTCAATGAGAGTTTCCCATAAATTACATTTCATCGTCCCACGAGCCACTGGGCAGGGGGGATGTTTGCCCTCTTGGGTCGTGCTGGGTCCCCCCCCACAAGTGTAACTTACCCAGAGGATCTTCTGCAGCCGGAAGACAAGAGAAGCTCTTTAGATTGAGTCATGTATAACCCCCCCAATTCCGCACCCCCCCATTCCTCACATGCAGTGTATGAAGCAGCGATAACACATAATGAGGATGCTGCACCACTTACTGTGAAAAATCCGACAATTTGCGTGAGTACCACGTGCTCATGTATCTAAGCATATGTTCTACCATGCTGCCAGACCATTGAATGTAATCCTGTGTGATACCGTGCGGCTGACCTGATGTATCCAATCCTGTGTGATACCATGCTGCCAGACCAGTGTATCAAACCCTATGTGATACCATGCTACTGACATGGTGTATCTAATCCTGTGTGATACCATGCTGCCAGTCCAATGTA
Organism: Hyla sarda; assembly: GCF_029499605.1. NCBI lineage: Eukaryota > Metazoa > Chordata > Amphibia > Anura > Hylidae > Hyla > Hyla sarda. Next base: position 17,548,349 of record NC_079189.1, read on the forward strand.
TCTAACCCTATGTGATACCATGCTACTGACATGGTGTATCTAATCCTGTGTGATAGCATGCTGCCAGTCCAATGTATCAAACCCTATGTGATACCATGCTACTGACAAGGTGTATCCAATCCTGTGTGATACCATGCTGCTGACATGGTGTATTTAATTCTGCGTGATACCATGCTGCCAAACCAATGTATCTAATTCTGTCCACAATATATCTAATTCTGTGTGATACTATGATGCCAAACCAATGTATCGAATCCTATGTGGAACCCTGCTGTTGGACTGATGTATCTAATCCTGTGCGATGCTGTGCTGTGCTGTGTGATACAGTGTTGCTGATCTGTTGTATCTAATCCTGCGTGGAGTTGTGCTGCTATTCCGGTGAAACTAATTCTGTTTTATATTGTGCTGCAGAAATGATGTATCTAATTTTGTGTCATATTTTGTTGCTACAACAACGTATCTAATCCTGTACTGCTATACCAATGTATCCAAAGCTATGTGATACTGTGTTGGTACTGTCTACTGAGCCATGTGCCTAATCCAGTGTTTCCCAACCAGGGTGCCTCCAGCTGTTTGAAAAACTACAACTCCCAGCATGCCCAGACAGCCAAAGGCTGTCTGGGCATGCTGGGAATTGTAGTTTTGCAACAGCTGGAGGCACTCTGGTTGGGAAACAATGGTCTAATCCCATCGTATGGGATCTACTAAACAGGTGTATCTAAGCATACCATCTGATACAGTATAGTGTGTAAGCCTATGGGGAGAGTTATTCAAAACCGTGTAGAGCAGTGGTGTTCAACCTGCGGACCTCCAGATGTTGCAAAACTACAACTCCCAGCATGCCCGGACAGCCTTTGGCTGTCCAGGCATGCTGGGAGTTGTAGTTTTGCAACATCTGGTGGTCCACAGGTTGGAGACCACTGGTGTAGAGGAAGAGTGATGTGGTTGCCCTTAGCAACCAATCAGATCGCTGCTTTCATTTTTAAAGAGAGGCCTGTGAAAAATGAAAGCAGTGATCTGGTTGCTATGGGCAACTGGGCAACTTTCCCTTTGCACAGGTCTGGATA